>NC_047121.1:59660248-59921544 GCF_902500255.1 Thalassophryne amazonica | reverse complement strand
CTATCTATCTCTATTATGTATACGAGGTCTGTTAGAAAAGTATCCGACCTTTTTATTTTTTCAAAAACCATATGGATTTGAATCACGTGTGATTGCATCAGCCAAGCTTGAACCTTCGTGCGCATGCGCAAGTTTTTTCATGCCTGTCGGTTGCATCATTCGCCTGTGAGCAGTGGTCCACCCCTCTCGTCGGATTTTTATTGCGAATAAATGTCTGAACGATTTGGAGCTTTGCTGCATCAATTTTTTCCAGAAACTGTGAGAGACCTCCAGGTGGACACCATTCGGAAAATTCAGATGGCTTTCAGGGACAATTTTATGGGGATTACACTGATTAAGGAGTGCTCCAGCCAGTTTAAAGACCGCCCACAGCGTCTGAGAGCGCGCCGCGCTCTGAGCGCCGATCGACAGGCTGAATCAACCAGATCATTTCCAACGTGAAGGCTTTGTTGATCTGGGACGTCGTCTGACTTACACAAAAATGGCAGGAGACGTGGACATCAGTACTTTTTCGGCACATTCCACTATTACAGGAGTTTTTTTTCATGGAAAGAGAAGTGGAGGGATGCGCCACGGAACCGTTCGTGGCGCGGCACAAAACCACCTCCGTGTTGGTCTCACAGGACGGCTTTAAGATGGCTTTCAGACGGCTTTGGTGGTTTTTTCAGTCGTGTGACTATCCGAGAAATTATGGATGAGCCTGGACATGCCAAAACATGTCCTGTGAGGCTTCATCACAGCGTTGGTTTGCGCCATGCGGCACCGCCGCGACACACGGAATTCCTCCGCACGCCTGTCTCAGTGTGCCGAAAAAGTGCTGATGTCCACGTCTTCCGCAATTCCTGTGCTAGTCAGACGACATCCAGGATAAAACACAGCGTCCAGTGTGGAAATGAACGGCACATTCCACTGTTACAGGAGTTTTTGTCATGGAAAGAGGAGGCGAATGACGCAACCGACAGGCGTGAAAAAACTCACGCATTCGCACGAAGGTTCAAGCTTGGCTGATGCAATCACACGTGATTCAAATCCATATTGTTTTTGAAAAAAATAAAAAGGTCAGATACTTTTCTAACAGACCTCGTGTGTGTATATATATATATATATATATATATATATATATATATATATATATATAAAATCCCTTGAATTAAAGGTGAAAGTCTACACTACAAGGAAATCTTGGTTGTTTCTTCTCATCACACCATTGTGGTGGTGTCCATCTCCTACTGGACCTGATTGAAATCCGACACAAGCGCTTATTCCAGCATCAAGATAGAATGTCACAAAGATGCAAATTTGAAAGAAAAAAATCTAGAATGGAGTGTTCTCCTGTCACTTCTGGATTATTACAACTGAAATTCCACATCTTCTTTCCAGCCACATCTTTGTGATAACACTTGTCTTTATGTCTTGGTGCCTCCAGCACTGTGGAAGTGAGGGTCCCGAAGGTCCATCTGGCTTTTTGGAGCGCCTGTGCTTTGAGATGAAAAAAGGCTACAAGGAGACGATGCTTCAGCTTCTCTTGTCTCCCATTCACATATTCATCAGTGACAGCTACCAGGTCAGAAATCAGAATTATGCTTCAGCTTTGCAACGATCAAGTGTGGAATAGTCATCCCTCAGTCCATCAGTTGATTTTTATTAACGTGTGTAATACAATACGGTGCCATATTGGAGAATCTGTGAAGAAGGTCTCGTGTGAGTAAGTTGAACAATGCCAACATAATATAACTTCTTTTTTTCCTGTCTCTCTCAGGTACGTTTATTTTGGTTATACAACCCCTGGCAAAAATTATGGAATCACCGGCCTAAGAAACCGCCTAAAGGAAATGGGATTTACATACAGAAAAGCTAAACGAAAGCCATCATTAACACCTAAACAGAAAAAAACAAGGTTACAACGGGCTAAGGAAAAGCAATTGTGGACTGTGGATGACTGGATGAAAGTCATATTCAGTGATGAATCTCGAATCTGCATTGGGCAAGGTGATGATGCTGGAACTTTTGTTTGGTGCCGTTCCATTGAGATTTATAAAGATGACTGCCTGAAGAGAACATGTAAATTTCCACAGTCATTGATGATATGGGGCTGCATGTCAGGTAAAGGCACTGGGGAGATGGCTGTCATTACATCATCAATAAATGCACAAGTTTACGTTGATATTTTGGACACTTTTCTTATCCCATCAGTTGAAAGGATGTTTGGGGATGATGAAATCATTTTTCAAGATGATAATGCATCTTGCCATAGAGCAAAAACTGTTAAAACATTCCTTGCAAAAAGACACATAGGGTCAATGTTGTGGCCTTAGTCCAATTGAAAATCTTTGGTGGAAGTTGAAGAAAATGGTCCATGACAAGGCTCCAACCTGCAAAGCTGATCTGGCAACAGCAATCAGAGAATGTTGGAGCCAGATTGATGAAGAGTACTGTTTGTCACTCATTAAGTCCATGCCTCAGAGACTGCAAGCTGTTATAAAAGCCAGAGGTGGTGCAACAAAATACTAGTGATGTGTTGGAGCGTTCTTTTGGTTTTCCTGATTCCATAATTTTTTCCTCAGAATTGAGTGATTCCATATTTTTTTCCCTCTGCTTGGTCTAAAAAAGTAACCGTTACTGACTGCCACAATTTTTTTTTCCTGATTTCTTATAGTGTTTCTTAAAGCCAGAAAGTTGCCATTTGAAATGACTTTAGATTTGTGTCATGTCTGTGATCTGCTTTTTTTCTACAAAATTAAACAACTGAATGAACATCCTCCGAGGCCGGTGATTCCATAATTTTTGCCAGGGTTTGTATATTGCACACTAACACTGAACGAACATGTATTCTAGTCTGTAAGATCTGAATCAAATAGCTTTTGTGGATGTAATGTTGTGTGCACATTACGCGTCCAATTTTAAACAAAAAAATCTGTTGAGTTAAATTTGAGTGACGTACAAAAATGTAAAAAATCTAAATATGGTCTTGTTTTGGCCTAAAAATGGGCATCATATATCACATATGTCATATAATTCAAAGGCTGTTGACCTTGTTTGACCTTTACTTTGGAGACCAAACATTCAACACGGTTAAAACTATTCCATTTATTAGTCCTGTTAGCTCAACCAATAATTTGCATAACTTTTGGAGCAACTTTAACTTTTGACACGTATACAAGTAAAATTGAAATTTGTCACCATTTTTTTTCTGCTTTTACCCCATAACTCCATAGCATTCAATCACAGATAGTCCAAGTTATATCCTTTTGTAACCCCTATGATCAGATATATACTATGGTATACTTCTCAATATGATGGGCGCATTTTTAAATTTTGACCCCTGTACAAACTCAAACTGAAATGTTTGCTGTTTTTACCCCATATCTCCATAACATTCAGTCATAGATAGTTCAAATTATACCATTTTGTAATTCCTATGATCAGACACATATTGTGATATACATCTCAATATGATTGGAGCATTTTAAAATTTTGACCCTATATATGGATGACCATAAATGTTTTTCCACCCTGGGTGCGAGTAATCAACCTATTTCTGCCATGGACTAGCACTGTGTAAAAAAATTGATAACTCCTGATCTGTTTATTCCATCCTACAGTCAGACTCGCACACTGATGCCAACTATTTTCATTAAAGGTGCCTTTACCCTCTGAATAATGTGTGATACAGTGTCATGCTCAAGGATGTTTGGATATACGAGTAAACAGGAGTAGCCCAGGAAGTCCAGTTCTTTTGCTTGTATTAAGCAAGACTTTCATCAAGTATAATAAAAAAAAATATAAATGAATAAAATTACGAGTGTTCTAAGTAATCCTTCTATGATGGTCAGGCAAACAAACGACGTAAAACCATGTAACTAGGATTTGATTTGCTGCTCAGGAAAAAAAAAGATTTTCGTTCAAACTACTTTCCTTAATCCCCAAAATGTGCAGGTTTAATCTTCTCAGGTGGGATAAGAAGCATTGTCATGGACGGAGAGAAATAATGGAGAAAAATCCCAAATCCCATTGTAATAAAACATTGCTTTTAGTGAACTACTTCTTGTGTTTTGTGCATTTTTCTCGTGCCTTACCGGGGGGCGTTGTAATCTAATCAGACGTCTGTGTGAATCCACTCGTTCACCTGCAGCGTCCCACAGCGGATGCTGTTCTGAGGGACGGCCACCTGAGTCTGTCTGGCCTGCAGATGAGAGCTCATGCCATGTTTTCGGCTCAGGGCCTCCCCCTCGGCAGTGACACCCTGGAGTATGCCTGGCTGATTGACATGCAGGCCGGGGGCCTCAGCGGCAGGGTCACCGTCCCACAGGTACGTGGCCAGGTTTCTGTTGCTGTACAGATAAAATGTGTAAGTCTTGATTTTGGTTAATTCCCTCGTGAGTGTTTTTAAGGCTTCTTTCTGCTCTGTAGTTGGCCAGTATGTTGGAATGGGGCGAAACGTTTGTCTTCCACGTGGTGTCTCGGGAGTTCCAGCTTGAACAACCCAAATCTACTGTCATTTGCCAGCACGGTGTTGACCGACGCACATGCGATGCTAAGGTACAAATTACACTGATTTTACTGATTAATGAGATACTTTTTTCCTTCCCTCCCCTTCAAATAATGAGTTGTATTGTATATAGACTTAGTGCCCGTTTTTTTTTTTTTTTGTCTTAGCACCGTTACAACATTTCATCTACATTGAAAAACTGCAACTGCTCGCATTTTAAAAATGGTGGAAACAATCCATTTTTGCTTGTTAAAGGCGGTATTGCATTCGCTCTACCGTACTGTTGTGACGAAAAGGGAGCTGAGCCAAAAGATGAAGCTCTCGATCTACTGGTCAGTCTTCGTTCCTACTCTCACCTATGGTCATGAGGGTTAGGGTCATGACCAAAAGAACTAGATCGCGGGTACAAGCGGCCGAAGTGGGCTTCCTCAGGATGGTGGTTGGTGTCTTCCTTAGAGATAGGGTGAGAAGTTCGGTCATCCGTGGTGAGCTCGGAGTAGAGTTGCTTCTCCTTCTCATTGCACGGAGCCAGCTGAGGTGGTTCGGGCATCTGGTCAGGATGCCTCCTGGGCGCCACCCAAAGGGAGGTGTTCCAGGCACGTCCATCTGGGAGGAGACCCCGGAGAAGACCCAGGACTAGGTGGAGAGATTACATCTCCACACTGGCCTGGGAACAGCTCGGGATCCCCCAGTCAGAGGTGGTCAATGTGGCTCAGGAAAGGGAAGTCTGGGGTCCCCTGCTGGAGCTGTTGCCCCCGTGACCCGAACCTGGAAAAGCAGTTGAAGATGAGTGATGAGGATTTATTCTTTTATTATTGGAGTTTATTATTCTGAACTACAGGTTCCGGGTAACGTCCAATAGAAATTGCTCAAATAATTACAGTTATTAATAACAAAGTTGTGATTTTTCGGTGTATGTCACACGAGTCTATAAAAGTTACAGGGCCTCCAAAACTAGTTTTAAAAAAACAACTGATTTATAATCTGTAAAATACAGTTGAGCTGCGTGTGGCCGGTTGTCACGTTGGAAGCTGCTGCTCTGAACCATTTGGGCTGAAGACGATCGTGAATCATTTATTTGTCTAAACTTTCCGTTTTGAAACAAAATGTAAAAATGACATCAGATAATCAGCGACCAACACAAGCGCTTCTCTTATGATTCATGGTTCAAAGAGCAAACAGTCGCTCATGCAACTCTTTTGATGTTGTCACAGTCAGATATGTGTAACACACACACACACACACACACACACACACACACACACACACACACACACACACACACACACAGGTTAAATAAAAGCCAGTTTCTCCATATGCCTTGTTATTTTGATCTTTTTGTTCATGTGTTTTGGAGTGCTCGTTAGTCTCTCGCAGCACGTTGAGGCTGCAGGCTGTGTGTCCATAGGAAAAGTACAGCCCAGGATTGGGAGAAGGTGCTGGTGCTGTGTGGTGTAGAACCCACCACCCGATGGACCTGCTTTGGCTCACGTTTGACTCTGCAGGAAAACCTGCAGTCTGTTCTCATCTCCCAAATGCGTCCATCGACAGTATGTGGTGCAGCCACCTGTTACATGGTTTTCCTCTTAGTGTGGTCCAGTCTGCAAGAGCCTCTTAATATGGATCATATCCTGAAGTCACACCGTACGATGATGTTCCCTCACAAAAACATGGGTCTGATCTGTTCTCATCCAGTACTCACTTTGTTCTACTTAAGAACGCTCTGGAAAGACACAGTACCAAAGATATCTGGTTGTTGTCATCTTAATGAAGCACAGTGGTGCTGAAGTGGCGACTGCCTTCCATCTTGTGACAGTAAGTAACTGTCTTGCAGCTGAGCTGCATGCCGGGTCACTGTCGGACCTCCGAGGAGCTGAAGTACACAATGACCCGGCTGGCCATGGATGGAGTTGACCTCCTCATCGGGGAGCATGGCTGCGCTGCTAACATCAAGGTAATGAGCATCTGCTTTTACTATTTACCAAAGACGTCATGTTTGCATCCGTGTGCGTCTGTTTGTCTGTTAACAGCATTACTCAGAAACTGTGTGAGAAGGCTGGGTCAGTCCAAAGTGAAGGCCACTGTAGAAAACATGATTTTCCACATAAAGAGCACATTTATGTCATTGATTACCAATAAAGATTAAAAAAAGAGCGAACTTATTTGGGAATTTTTTATGAGGCCATTGTGTTTTTCTAAAATTTTGGGGCTGATCTCTGCAAATGAGAGGAACTCCCTCCCCCAAATCCAATAATAAAATCAATGAATAAAAAACACAAAATGCCAGAAGTGGTTTGTTTTTCCCAAATTTGCTAAAACTATTGGACATGACCTAAAATGGACACATTAAATTTTGGGACATACCTGGAAAAAAATGACACACGCAAGTGCAAAGTGTTTTGTGTTTGAAGCCTTGACAAAGGTGTGTCCTTTGGGGGCCTTTCAAATACATTTCTTTGTTAAGATACTATTCTACGTTGTGATGCAGAAATGTAAAGTTTTTGCCAAAGTGTTTAGTTTTTAGTTTATTTTACACCAACGGAGGTTTTTGAAAAAATTTTCCCATAGCTATTACTGTATATTTGTTTGCCTTCACGTTTGAACACATATTAATTTTATATAGAGGAGTATAAATAGATCATAGGTATGTATGAAGTAAGTGTGTTTTTCCTCTTCAGACTGGGATCATTCGCGTGGCTAACTGCAACCTGCACAACCAGGCGGTGGGCGAGGGCATCAGCGCCGTGGTGCAAGAAGTCAACATCAGCCAATTCATTGAGCAGCACAGCGAAGCGGCCAGGCTGCAGCTGAGCGGACAGGGTCAGGGCCAGCCGCTCGGTCTCGGGCAGCCGCCTCTGCTGCGGCGCTCTGTCTGGCTGGAGGCGGGCTCAGTTTGCTTCAGCCTCATTACAGCAGACATAGCTTTGGCGGCTGACCACCCAGCCAAATGTGAAGTGCAGAGGCATTTTCTGGAGCTTCATGATGCCCAGACCAAGAGGTAAACAAATAGACTGTCAGTTGTTGTTTCCATTTTGTGTGGAGAGAAACCAGTAACTGGTTTCCACGTTTGTCCTTCAGCCACCCTAAAGTGGCTTTTCAGAAATGTTGGTGACTTTGTTGTCGTAGCACCTTTTGGTTTTACCCGTGAACGATCCTAATGTTAAAAAAAAAAAAAACCCTGCAGCTTTCCTATGAGCACACTCACCAGTCCACCAGATCTCAACCAAATAGCTGTATTTTCAGACATGTTTGGTGGCGTGCTGTCGTGCAGTGTAAATGTCACTGTGAAAATGACGCAAAACTGGGTGAGAGTAATATCGCAAAGTTTGTTATAGTGCCCAAACTCAGTCCTCATGTAATATTTTCCATTTCTCTCCACTCTGCTTGAACCTGTCACAACTGCTGTTAATCCTGGGCAGTTCTGTGGTAACAGAATTACAGTGACAGCAAAATGTTGCCATATTTTACCTCGCCTGTTTGTAATTCTGTTACTGTAGAATGGCTCTCCTGTTGGTGTGTTTAGTTCTTTTAGTTTCTTAACATGATGTCTTTTTTTTTTAGACTCTGGTTCCTGTGGCCAGACGAGGCTAGCATCAGGAACAAGCGCAGCAGGAACCGCTGTGGCTGCCTGGGGGGCTGTAGATTCTTTGGAGGTACCAACATGGGCCTGGACTTCTTCAAGCTTGAAGAGCTGACGCCTTCTTCTTCATCTGCGTTTTCCAGCACCAGCACAGAGTCAGACATGTGCTATGGCCAGTCCTTGCTACAGCCAGGAGAATGGATCATTACCAAGGAAATGCCCAAAGTGGATGGTATGGAGGGGATAGAGCAGTAGATCTATTTTCTGATAATAAAAATAACAATAATAATTTTTCTATGTAGCACTCTAAGGATAAATATATTTAAAAATTGCTTTATAGCAATAAATTGACGTCATAAAATCAATCACATTAAAGCGGGCAAACACTAAGTGTACCTGTAGGTGTTGTAAACTTAAAATATTTCTGTAGTCTTAATTTTTTATGTAAAATTAGGTTTTCTACATGTGCATTGTTTTGTGGTTTTAACCTTTTAAGTTTATAATTTGTACAACACTTTGAATTTCTTTGACAAAGTTATTATTATGATCATCATCATCATAATTAATCATATAAATTAATTTAAAATATAGATTATTTTATAGATAACTTGAAGGAGATGTGTTTTAAGATTAGATTTAAAAGATTCTACAGAATTACGCTTTCTCACATCCAGTGGCAGATTATTCCAGACGTGTGTATCGCAGTGAGAAAAAGCAAACTCTGCATCCTGAGACCACGTGTCACATGATGGAACATCAGGCTTGATAAAATCCACAAGATAAGAGGATGCAGTATTTTATAAGTCGTCAGAAGGATTGTAAAGTCAGCTCCACAAGTCACAGGTGTGATGTGGTGAAATTTCTGAGTTTGGATTAAAACCCTAGTAGCTGTATTATTTGGAAGACTTTTGTGCAGATCATTTTGAATAAATCTTTTTGTATAAATCAGAAAATAATATGTTGCAGTAGTCAGTTCTAGATGACACAAATGCATGAATCAGTGTTTCAGCATCTGTCATCTGCAGGATCCGTCTAATATGCAGTTTATATCCCCGTCACACTTGTCCACCCTTCCACAATGTCTGCAAACAAAATGGAAGGATGTCGTAAGAACATATACCATGTATTAGGAACGCAGTAGAAATCGATAAGGCTGTGGTGTATTCTCTGAGATGTCGTCGAACTTTGGACATGTTAAAAAAATATGCAGGGAGGACATGGTCAAAGCAGGACACAGAGAGGACTAAATAAGAACATAGTAATGAGTGCATGGACTTGATAGCAGCATAATTAAACCTAGTAGGGCTTTCACTGACGTACTGCAAGTGTGGCGCAGACAGGCTCTGTCCCAGTCGCTGTCCATGGTGCTGAAACACAATCCAAAAAATAAAAATCCCCCCACCTCCTTGTACTAATCCAGGCTCGCATCAGAGCATGCGCTCATTTGGAACATACTTGAGTGTGTTTAATAGAGACGAGCACGTTTGGCAGAAGAGCTGTTTTTCTGAATGTAGTTTACTGTGGAACCTACACGTGGACACAACAGAACTTGCAGAAAGAATGTATTAATAAGGATCGGATGGTTCCCTTGAGGATGTGGTAATCAGTGTTGATCTGATTGTAAGAAAGAATTGCACGTGGTATGCTCGTGATGATGTGCATTTTAAGAAATTAGTGGGAACATGTTCGATGATCAATGTATTCAATTTTATAGCGCCAAATCACAACAACGCTGCCTCAAGGCGCTTCACACTGGTAAGGTCTAACCTTATCAATCCCCCTGAGTAAGCACACAGACGACAGTGGTAAGGAACAAGACCGTCTGGTGTTTTTGAGGAAGAAACCTCCAGCAGAGCAGACTCAGAGGGGTGACCTACTGCTTGAGCCACTCTAACAGTTACATGGTTTTCCCATAAGATGAGAAAACAAAAAACAGCAACAAAAACAGCATCTGTTTTTAAGATAAAGCAGTCCATCTTGGTTTTTAGTCTCTGCCTCCGGGTGTTCAAATAGGTAGGCCGCCCTGAGGTCAGTCTGGACACCCTAGGGTGCAGGGCCAACATCCCCTGAAGTGTTTGTCAGTGCCTTGGACATGGAAAAAAGAACATAGAATCAGTTGGCTGGAAATAACTGCACCTGGGGCATTAGTTCATGAACAGAGAAGCAGAGAGATTACTAAGGTGGTTGCCGGCAGCTACCTCTGTGCTTCATTAACAGACCCAGCATTTAGATGAAGTGAGGCTGAGACCTGTTCCCCTGCTAATAATATGAGTTAAAAAGAGAGGAAACATAATTCCATACGACAACGGTATGCTAGCCATACGAGAGGGAGAATAGATTTAATCTGAGCTTGAATGTCTCTACAGAATCTGACAGTTTTACCTCCACAGGGAGATCATTCCACAAAACAGGAGCACAATAATAGAAGGCTCTGTGGCCTGCCACCTTTTTTTTTTTTTTTTTTAAACCCTAGGGGCACAAAGTAGTCCTGAGCCCTTGGGATGCTAGTCCGTGAGTAATTTTATATGTTAGTAACAGAACCTTAAAATCAGACCTTCCAGAAACGGGGAGCCAGTGAAGGGAGACCAGAATCAGTGTAATGTGTTCAAACTTTCTGTTTTGTATCAAAGCTCTGGCAGCAGCATTTTAAACCGATTAGAGACCCCTAATGCTGGACTGCAGTAAGCCAGAGAAAAGAATATTGCAATAATCCAGTCTAGAGAACACAAATGCATGAATCAGAGTCTCTGCATCAGCCATAGACAGGATGGGATGAATTATTGCTATGTTATGAAGGTGGAAGAAAGCAGTCCTAGTGATTTCTCTAATGCGTAGGTCAAAGAACAGCGTGGGATCAAAAATCACCCCGTTTCCTCACTCTCTGTGTGATGTACGACACACAAGCCTAGGTTAAGTGTTACCTGATCAAACTGGTATCTATGTCTCATTGGACCATCATTTCAGTCTTTTCCAAATGAAGACCAAGGAATTGCTTGTCAGCTTTTCACAAAAGCAAGGTAATCCTCTAAAGTCTTGATTTGTATGAGAACACCAGCAGTTATCGGCACATACAACTGAGTATCATCGGCGTAAGAGTAATCTCATAGCACTGCAGTATGTGCGAACATGGCAGGGACATAATGAGGACAAAGTACAGGCTTGAAAACTGTATGTTTTTCCATATTGAACACGTCCCCAGTGTGCTAATCAAAGATTTTCAGGACAGGGGTCTTGCGGTCTTTTAGTTTTTGTCTGAACATAATGGTGCCCTTCAAGAATGGATCAAATCACATCAAGATTATGAACTCTTTCACAATGATACATCGCACAGCTAGCGATAGTTAATTGATCATTAAGGACCAATCACAATCGTTTCAGGCTTCTCTGAGTCCAAAAGTACAAAATGGCAAGATGTCCAACTTTTCACTGTAACCAGACATGGCTCTAGCTTTGCCATCTGAGAAACATGACCAACATAAACATATAAGATACATGATGACAACGATCGCAGTCACTAATGTAAAATAACTACAGGCAGCTGCGTTTACAGAAGAAATGCTGACCAACCTCGTGTTTTCTCAGGACGAGTTGTTGGACTAAAGACGGACACACACTCACCGTGCCTGCCCCCTGAGCTGCCCGAGAGGCGTGGTCAGCAACACCTGAGTCTTCAGGTGCCTCAGCGCTCCCATAGCTCTGCCTCTTCCTCTGAGGAAAATAGTTCTTCAAGCGCTGCATTGCCCCTGCTGGCCGCAGAGAAGGACAGCCCCTCACCCAGCGCAGAGGAGCGCATGATCCCCATGAATGGCAAAAGTCCTGCTGAGTGAGTCTCTTTTGTAAATTCTTACTCTAAAATGTGTTGTGCAATAAATTTCCTGTTTTAAATTGACAGTAGTCACTACACAGAGTTCATCGTGTAGTATCAGGGTGCTCATCTGCAGCATTGCTGTACTGTATCTGTATTACTAATCTGTTGTGCATCTAACATGGCTGTGAACCATTACAATCTACTTAACAGTGTGTTATAGAACCAGTCGATAAAACCCACCGTAAGAAATTTACTGAATCTCATTACAGATACGTTCATTCACACACATCACGTCACAGTGGGCAAACTCAGACGTGAGTCAGGCAAAACATGCTTGTATTTCTGCATTTGTTATGCGTGAGCAGGTTGAATAACGAGTAGAACACATTACGTGGACAGATAGTCAGGAAACACCATTATCATGAAGATGCAGACTCATCGCAAATACTTAAAAGGACCCCCCCAGTTGACACGACAGTTGAAACACTGCACATTTCCCCTCAATGACCCACATGATGCATTTCTTCCATTTTCATGTTTTTCTGTAA
The DNA here is from genome assembly GCF_902500255.1 of Thalassophryne amazonica. Lineage (NCBI taxonomy): Eukaryota > Metazoa > Chordata > Actinopteri > Batrachoidiformes > Batrachoididae > Thalassophryne > Thalassophryne amazonica. Next base: position 59,909,119 of record NC_047121.1, on the reverse strand, counting down.
AAAAAAAAAAAAAAAGTATATATATATACTCAACAAAAATATAAACGCAACACTTTTGGTTTTGCTCCCATTTTGTACGAGATGAACTCAAAGATCTAAAACTTTTTCCACATACACAATATCACCATTTCCCTCAAATATTGTTCACAAACCAGTCTAAATCTGTGATAGTGAGCACTTCTCCTTTGCTGAGATAATCCATCCCACCTCCAGGTGTGCCATATCAAGACGCTGATTAGACACCATGATTAGTGCACAGGTGTGCCTTAGACTGCCCACAATAAAAGGCCACTCTGAAAGGTGCAGTTTTATCACACAGCACAATGCCACAGATGTCGCAAGATTTGAGGGAGCGTGCAATTGGCATGCTGACAGCAGGAATGTCAACCAGAGCTGTTGCTCGTGTATTGAATGTTCATTTCTCTACCATAAGCCGTCTCCAAAGGCGTTTCAGAGAATTTGGCAGTACATCCAACCAGCCTCACAACCGCAGACCACATGTAACCACACCAGCCCAGGACCTCCACATCCAGCATGTTCACCTCCAAGATCGTCTGAGACCAGCCACTCGGACAGCTGCTGAAACAATCGGTTTGCATAACCAAAGAATTTCTGCACAAACTGTCAGAAACCGTCTCAGGGAAGCTCATCTGCATGCTCGTCGTCCTCATCGGGGTCACGACCTGACTCCAGTTCGTCGTCGTAACCGACTTGAGTGGGCAAATGCTCACATTCGCTGGCATTTGGCACGTTGGAGAGGTGTTCTCTTCACGGATGAATCCCGGTTCACACTGTTCAGGGCAGATGGCAGACAGCGTGTGTGGCGTCGTGTGGGTGAGCGGTTTTCTGATGTCAATGTTGTGGATCGAGTGGCCCATGGTGGTGGTGGGGTTATGGTATGGGCAGGCGTCTGTTATGGACGAAGAACCCAGGTGCATTTTATTGATGGCATTTTGAATGCACAGAGATACCGTGACGAGATCCCGAGGCCCATTGTTGTGCCATACATCCAAGAACATCACCTCATGTTGCAGCAGGATAATGCACGGCCCCATGTTGCAAGGATCTGTACACAATTATTGGAAGCTGAAAATGTCCCAGTTCTTGCATGGCCGGCATACTCACCGGACATGTCACCCATTGAGCATGTTTGGGATGCTCTGGACCGGCGTATACGACAGCGTGTACCAATTCCTGCCAATATCCAGCAACTTCGCACAGCCATTGAAGAGGAGTGGACCAACATTCCACAGGCCACATTTGACAACCTGATCAACTCTATGGGAAGGAGATGTGTTGCACTGCATGAGGCAAATGGTGGTCACGCCAGATACTGACTGGTATCCCCCCCAATAAAATAAAACTGCACCTTTCAGAGTGGCCTTTTATTGTGCGCAGTCTAAGGCACACCTGTGCACTAATCATGGTGTCTAATTAGCATCTTGATATGGCACACCTGTGAGGTGGGATGGATTATCTCAGCAAAGGAGAAGTGCTCACTATCACAGATTTAGACTGGTTTGTGAACAATATTTGAGGGAAATGGTGATATTGTGTATGTGGAAAAAGTTTTAGATCTTTGAGTTCATCTCATACAAAATGGGAGCAAAACCAAAAGTGTTGCGTTTATATTTTTGTTGAGTATAGATACAATGATTTTGCCTTTGTTTGCTTACCAAAACTACAATATATTATATGAGTTGCACCTGTTAAAAAATGGCTTTTGAAGAGGAAAAACCATATATATATGTCACACCTTTTTTCTGTATTGCTGGCTCTTTAATTTGGGTTCTATTTCATTCCTACTGACCACCAGAGGGTGGCGCTTTGCACCTGGATAACTACATGTGCGCAGCACAGAGAGGTCAAGAATATATACCAACAAAATCACGCCATTGGATGTGATCTGGGTGACGTCACTGGTTGTCTTTATATGCCAGACGTACCCAGCGCTCATTTCTTTTCTACATTCTTGCATTCTGAAGAGGTTGAGAACGCATTTATCTTCGATTGCCGCTCTCGCTTGTAGCCTCGTAAACCACTTTCGGTTGGAACTACGTGCACTGCACACATCCTCCAGAGGCTGTAGTGCTGTTATTATTGGAGTTAACTTTGTTGAGTGTTATGATTTCTGCACATATAACACGATTGAAGCCGACGAGCGCACGAAGGAGGAATTGCATGCCATTTGTCAAAAATTGGAGCCGCCTCAAATGCCTCGTACAGCTGTCGCCACAACCATTCGTGCATAGAAGTGGCTGAAAGACAGCGAATGTCCTGCGCGTGCTCATTCAATCTTCATCTCGGCAGGTGACACACACACACACCATGAATCCAACATTGTCAGCTGTGGCTGAAGGTCCCGGAGTCCGGTCGCTGTCCACCACAGTGCGCTGCTGGACCACCTGACCACTGTGGACTGCAACTCAGCTGGTGAACATGCAGTGCACATGTGGGTGGGCGCTCACACCCTCATGAGGACCAGCCAACGTCTGAGCGCGCAGCACGGTGTGAAGCCTGATGTCACTTCCACCACGTAAATTGTAGTTTACATGACAGACAGAGTGGAAATTAAATAAAACAAATAAGGATGAAGGTGTGAACTCATTCATGTCTGATCGCTTTGCTCATACGATTTGCTGCAGACATACAGCATCTGTCAGCTGATCAGACAGATGCAGGACAAACACATAATAATACATACATAAAATTAAAATCACAGAACAAAGCAACAAAGAGTCTTTTTGTTCTCTGAGCTGCGAGGTCCACTGACAGAGGTGGGCGTGGCCCCCTGCGACATCCAGCTGTTCAGATATCTGTGCTCGCAAGTTAAAGCTGGGGAGCACCTGTACTGGCTTGTAGGATATGACATCACATAACTGTACTGTGAAGCACGGATGTCGGCATGCTGTCCTCACATGTATATAAATTAAAACATATCGCTTCAGCTGGCCAGTGCGTCAACACATCGCTACGCTGGTGAATATCATGCCATGAAGGAAATCACCCTGAGGGACACCCCCGCGAGGCGCGTGTCACTGCGGGATTTCCTCACATTGTAATAATTAAAACACATATCACATTTGCAGTGGATCACTGCTGATATGAGAGCCTGGCTCTTCATGAGATGAGTGCATCAGGTAATTCATGTAAAACATGAAAGGGTGAACAGTAATCTACGTCATGTCATTACTTCCTGGTGTAGGTCTCGGCGGAGGCTACATCCACTCTTTATAACAGGAATTAAGTATTATAAATAGTGGTTTTTATTCATTTTTTGCTTTTCCACTTATTTTTTTGTCTTCCCAAGTGATCAGTAAAGTTTAATCTAATCTATAAATAGTTACAATTCTCATTATCAGTCACGAATGTGTGATGATGATGATTATTTAAGTTTTTTTCCCCAGTACATAAGTCACACCTAAGTGTATGTTGCAAGACTTCCCAAAGCAGAAAAACACTGTCACTCAATGAAATATGGTAGTTCTGATGTAGTTTTCCAGAAATAATTAACGTGCGTAATTCTGGCTTGGGAGAGTATACGGTAGTGGTACGACCATTTCGTACAGTGTGGCTAATTCAGGCGATACTACAGTGGCGATAACAGGCAAAATTACAACAACCTGGCTTTAATCTTTTGTGTTTTGGCTTCTAAATGTTAAAATGGTTTCCTTTCCTGTGTAGCACGCTAGGGGACGTCCCAGAGGGCTCGCCAATCTCACCCAACAGCACCCAGGAGCGCTCATCAGTGCGCTCGCCCCTCTGCTCTCCTCTCAAGCGCCAGTCCTCGGTCCAGTCAGGTCGACTGGGCAGCACTAAGAGCCTCTCAGCCGCCGTCTTTGCCGACAAACCGCCCCCGGTTCTGTCCGGAGGTGTCCAGTTCAGCAGTGAGGTGTCTCGCAGTGATGAGAACGTTCTGGATTCACCGCGTCAGCGCCGAAGCTACAGTTCATTCCCTTTCACGCCCTCCACAGACTCAAACACTTTTCACCAGTACCGCTCTGCGGACTCCAGCATGTCTGTGGCTGAGAGTGAAGCCTACTACTCCGCCACTGAGGACTTTGACATGATTAGCAGTGCTGATGAGGGTCCGGGAACGTATCCGGGCCGCAAGAAGAAGAGGAGGCAGCAGATGCAGCAACCGCAGCAGCCCCCGTACCACATGGACAGCTACAGGTCAGCTGAGACACTTTTACACTCAACTTTTACAACACATGATTAAGAATTAGGTTTATTGAAAAACTGTATTTAATTACGTTTATGTAGATTTGTGAGCAGAGACGAGGTCATTGGGTTGCAGTTGGTCTGAAATCAGATCACATATGTCTACTTTTTTTCCACAGCTGAAGGATGTATTAATATGTCCATAGAAACTTGTCAGACAAAGTTTCCAGGGTTATCCACGTCTCCACTGCTGTCCCTCAAGTCCATTTATCTTGTGTTGGACAGATACGCCTCGATGCACTGGACATTTTAGTCGCAAGCCAACAACTCATGTTAACAGTTAAAAGTAGCTCCCTACAGAAGAGCAGTGTGTTATCTGTGAAAGTTTTATGTGTTTATTGGGACCATTCTGAGCATGTGGATTGAAAAACAGATCCCATTTTTGTGCAGCTTGAGCAATTTGAAAAATGTTCTAGGAAGTCTAAGCTATTTTTTTTTTTCTTCTTCCGTCTCACGGCGTGCTCAACAGCCAGCATGTCATTGCTGTTTTTGTTCATTAAAAGCAGAAAATTTACTTAATTCAGCCAAAACTTTTGACCTTCAGAATTACAGATTGAGCTGTTTTCTTATGGATGAGGGTACACACATGGGCCATTTTTGTCATTTTTTAAGATTCAGCAAACGTGCGTAACTTCAGATAAATGATCTTGTAAACATGATGAATGCCACCCGGGTGTAAACCAGCACACATGCATGAGTATTGGGAATTAGCATAACTAACGCTCCAGTAATACCACACCAGACTATGTGCCCTATGCCAAATATCAGAGGGGTTCATCTAGGAAACTGGTTTTGAAGACAAGGAGATGGAACTGTTTGGAGTTTGGAGGTTGACATCCTGCTGTCAGACATCCAAAGAGTCTGTAAACAGTGGAATTAAGTGAACTGCTAAAGCCAAGAGCCAGAGCAGGGGGCTTTTGGGGTTGGACTTGGACTATCACAAAAGAGGCTTTGATTCCACATGTGTGCTTCATGTTATCTGTCTGTATAGTTGGATGAGACTCTTCATCTGCACTGTCCCAGTTTACCCAGCTGGAAATGGGTACTGGTCTTGGTTGGGGAACCTGCTCACTGCAGGTTACTGCAGTGAGCAGGTGTCCCGCCATACAATCTCATCCTCTTCACATTACACTATCCGAGGATAAGCACTTTGGCCTGTAGGATTTACCTCTTCCAAAGCCAAGGAATGGAGGAAAACATCATGACTGCTGATAATGCTGTGCCACCGTCGGGTCGTGGCACCACTGAAGTAAAAAAAAAAAAAAAAAAAAAAAAAAAAATATATATATATATATATATATATATATATAGTTGAACATGGAAATGGCTTAAAAAAACCTCACCGCTACAATGGGAAGTCCTGGAGGTGGATGTTGTCCAGTAGCATGAAGAGCCAGTTTAAATTAATGATACCATTCAACTATATGAACACATTCCAATTTAAGTCAGAGTTAAACATGGTAGCATTAACAGAATCATGATGCATGATTCATGCGGGTTTTTCTAACAAAAATACTTCAAAGTAATGAAATATACAAATAATAAAAATAGGTTTGAATGACAGCAGAATAACTTCACGACTCCTACAACAGTTCTGTGAGTTTTATTCGTATTAACGACCAAAAAAAAAAAAAAAAAAAAACGGTGAATGAGGCAAGTTCTTTTAAATCGCTTGTATGAGGCACTTCTGAAGGATCTGTTCGTATGAGTGGTTCTTGTTTGAGGCAAGTTGTTTTTGCACACGGCATTGTGGGATTGAGCTGATTTAGTGTCTTGTGTCATGGACATGCTAACAGAGCTGAGCTTCAGTGGAGCTCAAAAAAAGTGTTTAAAGTTTGAAAGTTTGAGAGAGGAATGAGATGGTCAAATCAAGTGCGAAGTTAATCATTGGATTAAGGTAACTGCAGATTTTAGACAGCTTCCACTAGCATCAAAGAGTCTTTCAGTTCTGATGTGAAAGAGGGAGAATTCATCTTTATTAAATAACCCTTCTGGCCTGTTCTGTCATTGCCGTAGTTTTACCATTAAGAAATTATGTTTTATGTTTTACTTGGTTTGGATTTCAAGACTGTGGGCATAGGCAGTCTTCATTAAATAATGTCATTAATTATGCCCAATTTGAGGAACATAAATGCAGTGATGTAGGTGAAATTTTGATCATTTTCAGGGGGGTAAAACAAGGGTTAACATTGATAGCTGCAATAATTAGTACTGCACGGTCTGCGGGCTGCAGGCACATATGCTGACACCATGCGCCAGTCAGTACGCGATTTGCCCCGGGCGCCAGATTGTGGCAGCCCACTGCACCTAGCACTTGTAGGCCCAGGCATTTCCAGTTCTTCTGCTTGCCCCCTTCTCTTTGCAAAACATGTTAATTCATCTCAATATGTTAGCATATTGAGAGGTCTCCATGGTAACACTCAGCCCTGCAGCCACACCTGCAGAGGTTGCTACCTGTAATGATAAAAGCCAAACTGCCTGTTTGAATGAAGTCTCATCAGCCCAACATACTGTGTGTGCCAGTATGAGCCAGCCATCTCTATGGCAGCAAATCTGTACAATCAGAGTTTGAATTTGAATTTTTAAGCTTGAATTTGTTTAGCATCAAAATATTCAGCTTCAAAAACTTCAACCTAAAAAATTCAACCTAAAATAATAGTATAGTGTGTGTATATATATATATATATATATATAGTATAATAATAATAAATAGAAAAGCAGGGGATTGATTGCTTCTCCCTGCTTTTCTTTTCTTTTTTTTCAGGTAGAATTATTTATTTATATTTATTTATTTATTTATTTATTGAGGTTGAAATTTTTTTAGGTCAAATTTTTCAAGGTTTAATTTTTTTTAGAGGTTGATTTGTTGAGGTTGAATTTTTTTTTTTTTTTTTTTTGCAAAGTTGCCCACATATTCACAGTCAGACATGCTCTGTAGCATTGCTAAGGCCTCCTGAGCGCTGATCCTTCTTGATTGCATTGGTTGTGACAATCTTGGGTCTGGGTGAAAGGCGTCCCCGATTTATGGTTGTTTGTCTCAGCTCAGTTATATAACAAAGGGAGGAGGTTGGTGACAAAGTGAAACTGTCTAGGCCTTCAAGTGTTAATTGGCACATTCCAAAGAAATAATAGTCTGCTTTTCTCTGCTAACACCTCTGTCAGCCTCCATATGTAACACATACAAAGCACACAGGGACTCAGCTCATTTATATAACAAAGGAAGGAGGTTGGTCATATGCTAAACTTTGGGGGGGATTTTCACTGCAGAATACGTCTGCTCTCAGATGAAAGCATCTGTTCAGTGGCTCTGTTCCAAGCTAAAGCCTGCACACATTTACCTTGCTAAATTAAAATTTTGAAAACTCTATATATTTTTAAAAACATAACTGTAATCACCTTACCTTAGCATAGCTGTGCTGCTCATTTCTATTCTGGCTGTCCCACACAGTCCAAATAACTGGATTGCTGCATTGTGTGAAGGTTATATTTTCTCTTTTCAAGAATCTGATCACTGAGTTTGAGAGCATGGTTTATTTATTTTCACTCATTCTCTAAGTTGCAGCATGTTTTTCTCATTCAGACCTCATCCTTCTCCTCCTCCTACGATGGTTAGAATCCATCTTAATGGTACATTACCTCCACCTTCTGCTGCAAAGTGTGAATTGCAACTTTTTCATATCCATAAACAGGAGTATGCATCTTATCCCAAGTGCAGACATTGCCATTGTGTAGCCATAGATAAATGCAGTGTTTTTTTCCCCATATATATGTTGGTTTGAACTAAATGTGGAAGGAGCAGTAAAAAAGTTTAAAGCAAATTAGTTTGACATATTTTGTGATTGGTAAGTCAGTGTTAGTCTGTAGCTGCAAGGATGTTCTGTCTTTCTTAGAATCCTTTGCAGTCTCAAGTAGTCTGTCTGTGAAGTGGTTTACCTGACACAAACCAAGATAAATGATGAAATCAAGATTGTGCACTGTGCAGAGGTGTGACAGATTCTGAAACGATTTAGCATCGCTCTGAAGTGGAAAGAAGCTAAAACTCTATCAAAAATAACATAAACTGCTCACACTGCATCTCACCATGGTCTTTTCATGCTTCCCCGACCAGCCGGAGCTCCATCTACCACAGTGTGGAGGGTCCTCTTACTTATGTTCTCAACGGGGAGCTAATCACCGAGCCACGGCCCCTACCGCCTCCACCAGTCTTGCCCCCACTGCCGCCTCAGCCCCTGCCTAGGCACACATCCCAGGCCTCCTTCGTCTCCGCTCTGGCCATGGAGGAGGAAAGCTCAGTGGAGGCAGAGAAGACAGCTGAACCCGGCCCGGTAACTCGACAGCCCCACGTCATGGCGTGCTACCAGAACTACCTCGCCCACTACCAGGAAAGTGGATTTCTTTGTCGTCAGATTGATCAAAAATGTTTTATTCGTTCTTGCTGATATTTGTTTCAGACAGATCTTGTTTATTTTATCGACGCGTTTCCAGTATGTGAAGAATGCAGTAGCATAATAGTAGATAAGTCTTCATGTCCGAGTAACCTTCAGTCGCAAATCTGTATAAATAATTCTAAAATTTAATTATACCCATACACTGGTTTTAAATATGTATATTTCAAACCTACCAGGTATCAAACTGGGGTGTCAAACAACCCACCAATAAGAGGACTTCAAAATCTTCACTACACCGCCCCCTAGATTTGGACACGCCTACAAGTGAAGAGAGCGCCGCCTCCTTTGATCATCTGTCTGTTCCCACCTTTAAGGTATGAAAAAAGGAAATAACATTTTACCGATTGCCGCCATGAGTGCGGCCAGCGGTCTGTGTGCTGGGGTTTATTGGGACGATGATATCTTATGAGGTGTCGCTGCGATCCCATTTTGGTAAATAAAACCAAATTGGCTCTCAGGTGATACGTGATATTGGAGTACAACATCTGGAGGAAATGTTTGCAGCTACAAGAGGTGCAACAATTAATCAATTATTAAATTGATTGGTGGCTGTTTTGGGAATCAGTTAGTCATTGTGAGTCTTCTTTCTTTAAAGTTTGAATTCTGTGATTTCAGTTTCTTAAATGTCAATATTTTCTGGTTTATTTCCTCCTCTCTGACTGTGAACCAGTTTTGAACTTTAAGAAATACTAATTAACCATTTTCTGACATTTTATTTTATTGATCAACAGATTAAATGACCATGAAAATAATTTAGTTTCAGCCCCAGTGGAATATGTTGGTATTTTATTTTCTCTCTTTTTTGGGAACAGGCAAAGCTGTGTGCAAGATTTTCTTCCACATTTTTTTCTGATTGCCTTTTTAATTTTTGCCACTTCATATCTTTATATAATTGTAAAATAACTGCTCTTTTATGGCAACAAATTTGGATGCAAGTTTGAGAGTTATTGGTTGAATTTATGGTTATGATTTAAATTAACAAATGTAAATAATCAATTGATCAGAAAATAATCAGTAGACTAATTTTAAAAGTTCAGTAGATTAATTGATTATAAAAAAAATAATAATTAGTTTCAGCGTTGGCAGCTCCTGCCTTCTTACAGGAGGTTGACTTTGGATGTTACTTTTTAGGTAATAAAGCAAGGCCTCACAGCCAGCTCTCTACTCGACAGAGGAGTTCAGCCAATGGGAGAAAACAACAGGTAATTAAGATCTAACCAATGACATGCCATGTCCTGACGTGCTGTTTTTGACCTTTAAATTAATCAGAGGATTAATAAAGCCAAAAAAGGTTAATTCAGTGAAAAAAGACTAACAGCGCTCTTCGATCCCCACTGGCCTAGTACCCCGTACACTCCCCTGGATAAGAGGGCTATGGACAACACCGATGAGGACACGACTACAGATGACTGGACTCTAGAGCAGCCCTTAGCTCAGACCAGGACCACAGCCATCGTGGAGGTGAAGGGAGCCATCAATGTGGTGCTCACACCCCTTGTGGCTGAGTCTCTGGATAGGTATCACACACTTCAAGTTCCAAGTTCAGGTTTTTGTATTATTATTATTCCTATTGTTAATCTAAATGTACTTTAAATTTCTTTAAGGTACATTGAGTCCATGGTCCACTTTGCCAGTATCCATCACCCTGCAGCCATTCTGGATGATCTGCATGAAAAAGTCCTCACTGAAGCCTATCAGATTAGCAAATCCACGGTCACAGAGTCTGTAAGTACTACAGTGGGTTTGAAATGCCGACCTTCTACCTGGACTGTAGCTTAATGTCAGAGGAGCTGCTTTCTAATTGGCTGATCCAAGCCGTAAAAGAATAACTGCAGTCCATACGTCGCATTTTAGCTTGTGAAAATCAGCTTCCTGCGTTGTGAAGTAAAGTGGAAGTGGTCCTGCTGCCCACTGACTACTGTCCCTGTTTTGTGGTCTGAATGTGCACAGAGCCAAACAGGTAAGCAGGAGCACAAGCTGTCCAAGACAGAGGGCACGACCCCTGCCTCCCTCAACATCTCCAACGGCCAAACGGACCTGTCTGTCAAACCGGATAATGTGAAAATCAAGGGCCTCCAAGCCAATGTCTCCATCCCCAAGGTGAGAGCAGTGACCCTGAATAATCAGAGGCCAACAGTGTCCCTGACACCGCACTCTGACCGAGAGAAGTGCCAGGGCGAGCACTGAATGCTTTCACTTATCTTTCATGGCTGATTAATCTTCATTTTATCAAGCTGTACATTTGTATTTTCACTGTGGAAAAAAAAAATTGCAGTGAGAAGATTTGTTTTTTCTTTTTTTTTCTGCTTTAATCCCTGTGCATAGATTATCTTCTTTCTTTTGTGGAAGTTGTACTGTTTATTTTATGTTGTTCTTTTTGTGTGTATTCATTAAGAGAAGTGAATTATTTGCCTCATTACAAAGCATTGCTGTGTGTTCATGTCTGAAACTCGTTTTATCTTGACGTAGTTGTGCTTGTGTTGCGTTCTCTTTCCCTGCAGATAAACCTGGGCCTCCTGCAGGTGTCTGTGGAGGAGGGGTCACCGTCCTGCTCCAGTAAATGTGTCACACACGTGTCTCTGGTGGCGCTGTGCTTTGACAGGATTGCCACGCAGTTCAGGATGAACAGGTAAACGCCTTGCCTGTTCCTCCTGTTTATAATGAGCAAAACGCGGCGCACAGTGATGTCTCGATTCGTGGTTGTACATTACTCTGGCTTCATCTCTATAAGACTAATGTGTCTGTGAAGATTCTCAGGCATCCAGTTACTATGACATCCATAAGTAAAAAGTTCAAGGCAGATTAGCATTTGGATTTTGAATCCCTCCTCCCTCTCCACCTGGTCCTTATTATTGTTGGAACACCAAGCCGCTGAGTTGAGACTGTATCGATCAGTACTACAAGAGAACATGAACACAAACATCTCTGGAAGACCTTAACACGTCTGGCTAGCAAAACATGATCTTTTTCAAAATGGCAAAGAAACATCGAGTAGAAATTCAAAGATGTATAGATCTGGATGTGGTCCTGGTAGATTGCCCCCCCACCGCCACCCCCCCAAAAAAAACAACAAAACGAGCAGTCTGAGATTTCTGACATCCATCAATCCAGATCCAGTCTTCCATGCCCTAATATTTGTCTGTGGTGCAAATTGGGTGAGAATCCATTAAAATGACTTTTTGTATAGAAATGCTTCTGTTTGATCAGTTAAAATGATATTGATGTCATATTACATGTTTTGAGCATACTGGATCTTATTTTCTTTGTTCCAATAACTCCAAGTACATATTTGTCATGTTTATTGGCATGCTTCATTTCATTTAGAATGTTTTTCATCCCTAGGTGCTCTGCACATCTTCCTAGTAGTAATGCTATAGGCCATTAACATTCAATTTCCCCTGACTATAACACAAGTCAATAAAGTACGAGCATTTTTATGCAAAAAGTAATTTTTGGTAGGTCAGTTTGGTGAACGTCTTGCAAAATGGCCGCCACCTTGAATTTTTAAGTTGCCAATTGACTAGATTTGGGAAGTACCCCTTGGGAATCATCACACCAGATTTGGTACTGGTATCAGCATTTGTATGATTTTGCTGTAAAATTAATGTTATTTGCTCGACTAATATAAAATGAATCATGGCTGAATGGGGATTTAGATTGGTAAATTTTACCGAAACGTTTTGGCTCGGCTTTGTTTGATAAAAATACATAATTTCAATGTTGACTCTTGAAGGTTTGGTTTCATAAAGCAGTCTAATCTTTTAGTCTGCTAAACTTACTTAATTGATTAAGGTTAGTCACCCAACATTATCCATCTAATCTCTGTTTCACTTTGACGGCTAAACTTGTAGGTTGGCCGTCTAACGTTCGTCGATGATTTTCACGGGTATAAGCAGCCTCCCCAGTGCTGTTGCCAAGAAGCGCCTCCAATGCATGAGAGTTTTGTTTACTTATGGGTTGATTGCCTGCTAGAAACACGGCCGAGTCCGCCAGACCAGAGGAGATGCGCTCCCGACCTCGGCATCTGTAAACATTTCCAATAGATTATTCCGGTCCCGGTACACCCGCTCCTTCTTGCGCCATGACAACCGCCATTTTTGAGGTAAGACACTGAAGATTTGTCAGCTAAAATAAGATTAGCCTCTGCTGTACCAGGCTAAAAACGTCAGCCGTCTAAGCGCTTTGTGCCGTGACGAACGTCAAAAGATTAGTCGACTAAACAAGATTAGACTGCTACACGAAACTGAGCACAGGATATGAACAAAAATGAGTTCAGTGGATACAGTCAGGTACAGACGCATTTGGACAGTGTCTGAACACTACCACAATGGATTTCAAATTAAACAATCAAGCTGTGCATGTGGTGAAGACTTCCAGCTTTAATTCATAGGGTTAAAAAAAGGTACTTATTTTTCATTTCTACTTAGGGGTATCGTAGAGGAAACGCCGAACACCTCAGAACATGGGCGACCTTCAGTCATGTTGGAGAAGTACGCCTCAGCAACCAAGATGCAGCCGCAGTCGTCTGGCTCACTGCGCTCCAATGCCGGCATCGAGAAAGGCAAAGAGATCGCGGCTCGCCTCAACATCCACCGAATCCACAGCCAGCTGCGAGGCCTGGACTCCACAGGTGGGTTCAGAGCCCCGTTCGATCCCCGCTGTCCAAGTTTGACCTTTGACCCTCAAAACATCATGCCCTTTGACTCCTAAGTATGATTACATGTCGTGTTGACCTCACAGTATCAGCCAGGTGGCTTCTATGGTGAATGGTACTTTGTGGGCATTTTATTCTCTAGAAAGTATGTTTGCAAAAACTGAAAAATAACTTTCAAATAAATGTTTATGACACATTACCTGCTCCAAAATTTTCTTTTAATTTTAAATAAAATCATATGGACTTCAAATAGACAGCAGTGATGTTTTTTTTCTTTCAGTTGGCTAATTTATTGTTTAAACGATTGTTTCAGTTGTTTGAAACCAAAATAATTATATAGTTATTATAGTTCACTTTGCCTCGTTGCTGCAGCTGACAAACGAGCAAACATTTCTATATGTCTGATCAGTTCTGTACTTTCTTGTCACACAGATGTGTTGATTTTTTTTTTTTTTTTAATTCTCTAACTGTTGCATTGTTCCTCATTCTGTGTAGATATCGGCACATGTGCCATTACAGCCATCCCTTTTGAGAAGTCCAAAGTGCTGTTCGGCCTGGAGGAGATGGAGGAGTTCTCGCTGGTGGATGAGACGGAGGTCCCGGGTACGGCAGCTGATCCGAGCCGCTCCATGGCCTCCCTGGAGAAATGGGGCTGGATCATGTTTGAATGTGGCATCGAGAACCTGACAGTCAAAGGTAATCCATTTTACCGGCTCACTGTAACAGACACAACTGAAGAACCAACAAATGGGCTGATGGACACGTTGCCATAGAAACATTCTGACCAGCACACAGACCCATTTTTTTGCAGCTGAAAGGGGTTGATTTAAGAAAGTACAAATAAAAGGAGAAGGCGGCTTACTGAGGCAGTGATGAAAAGGTGAAATGGGGGGAAAAAAGATTGAAGGGATGTAAAATGAAAAGTGGAGTGATAAATGCTGTCTGTCATTCATAAAATAAACCTGCCACATTTCTCCATGTAATGTGGAGTTGCGTCAGGAGGAGCATCCGGTGTAAAACGTGCCAATTAACATGCAGGTCCACCTGGGATCTGCTGTGGCAACCCCTAGTGAAAAAACAAGGGAGCAGCCGAAGGGTTTTACTCTGTAGGTCAGTGTGGATGATGTGTAAGCAGTATCTCGACAAAACCTTGCATTATTACAGTGAAACTTATACAAGGTATAAGGTCACCTCAGTCCTTGGATAAGTTTGACGTTGGACATATCTCTGTTATAATTCTGGACACCAGGGGGTGGAGCCTCTGAAATCAAGTGTGTACAAGAAGCACACATGCTGCCATAGATTATACCTTGCGATAACCTTCCACAAGTTCAGGTTGGCTTGAGGAGCCAGGTGGTGATAAGTATTGTTCTTGTTTCCATAACGAATATGTTTTTTTTTTGTCATTTATCAATTAGTTTTATTATTCACTCATCCGATAAACTAATGTACAGCAAAGTATCCGTCCGTCCATCTGTCATCAGTTGATAGGAAATGCTTCTTCTGCTTCTGTTCTCAAGGGATTTTGATTCTGTCAGTTTTGTTTGATTCATCTAAGTGCCGCAGACATTTTTTCCCCCCAAATTTTATTTATTTATTTATTTTTTTATTATTATTATTATTTTCAAGAAAATATTGACTTTTTTGTGAAAACAATGGAATTCACCCAAAATGCTTCTTTTTCTTCAGTTTTTGATGGATTTTAATCCTCTTCAGCCCAGGCAAAATTATAATCTTTTTACACATTTTACAAACTTCATGTCTTGACAGTAACAAGGCTCCCATTTTGACTTAAATGGGAATTGGTCGGTAATTCTTGCAGATACAGTTTGTCCATAGTAGGTTCTGTGATGAATGATATGTGCACCTTTATCATCGGTCTTATCAGATGGTTTCACCGTGCAGCAATGTACAGAAGAGTTGGGAGTGAGAGGATCAATTCCAGTGGTTTTGTTTGGTTCATCTCAGCACCGCTCACAATTCTTCCTTGCAGAATACTGAAGTTTGGATTTTTGAGAAAAATATAGACCATTTGTGGCAAAAACAGTGAAATGTCATCCACAATGTTTCTTCTCTTGGGGTTCTTGATGGATTTTTGATTCTGATGGTTTTGTTTGATTCATCTCAGCACAACAGACAATTTATCCTCACAGAATTTAGGAATTTTACATTTAAGAAAAATGACTTGATGGTGAAACCAGTGAAACTCACCCAAAATGCAGCATGCTCCTGAATTGCATGGTTGCTGAGGAAAAAAAAAAATCACCAAAATAAGACACCATTCAAGAAAATGTACACATTGTCGTAATGATTTTGGAAGAGAACCTCAACTAGCAGCCATAATATTTACATTTCAGGGGGCCGTCAGTCAGGTGCCATTCTTTATAGCGCGTTCGGCATGATGGGGCACTTGGATGCTGGGGGAAAGATGGGTTTGTCCAAGTCCAACGATTCGACAGGCTCTCAGACGGGCAGCGGTTACAGCACTGACATGTCTGATGACAACTTGCCGCACGATGGCGTCAGCCCTGCTTCTGATGTCAACGATCACTCAGACTCAGACGAGCAGGTGAGACGGTGGAATATGGTGCTGCTATAACGCTCAGACACTTCAGCGTTCTCCTTCATTTGCACGCTGTTACTGAGCTTGCCGCAGTTACAGTCCATCACTTGAATTTTTTTTTTTGAGACTTGGCTGTTATCACAGCAGATTTTAATGTCACATTTCTCCTTTGAGAGTAAAAATGTCATTCTGTAAGTGCTTGTTTAATTTAAACCAATTAATTGTCTCTGCCATGAAAGTCAAGGTTTTCTTCTTTATTTTTTCTTTTTTAATAACTGCAATGAACAGATTAATGTAAAATATTCATAAATCTTGAATACTGACCTGTAATTTTTGAGCAAGTCCAATCTCATGGGAAGCATTATTTTTTAATTAATTAACTAATTAATTTTTAATGGAGTTCCTGATAGATGTGTTAAACACTAGCCTGCTTTTTAAGCAAATTTAAACATGTTTTTTGGGGGGGGGGCTTGGATCTTGTTGAAGGTATAAACTCTGTTGACTCTCTTTATATTTAATGATTTGTAACCTGTTATATGGTGACGGATTCCTAAAAGTCACAGAATGCTCAGGTGTTTGTTTGCAGATTTCATTTACTTTTCTTTTCTGTTTGGGCTCCACGAGGCTGTGACTCCTGCTTTGGGGCTCTGTGGGGCTGATGCAACTCAAAATTATCATTCATGACAGACAATATCACACACCTCTTTATATCTACCACATTGTGCACATAGATTCATAGCTTTCCCCCACACACATAAACACATACATTCATGTAACTCACATTCACTCAGTATAGTCCCCTAGAGCTCTAGGTGAAATTCTATTGTACCTGCCTTAATCATAAATGTCCACCAGGTGGACCTATTGCTCTATTTCAAGAGCCTTAAAGGATAAAAGGCCAAATATTGAAATGGATTCAGATCACAACCAAAACATTCAGTTGTTTTAATCAAAGTACTGTCTAGCCACATTTTTTTTTATCAAATTCCATTATTATTATTTTTGTTTCTTGAGTGTATGCAAAGAGTTAGTCACATGACCTCCAAACACTGTCAGTTAGTGTTGGTTATCAAACCTAATGCTGTACGAATGGCGTCAGCTTAGTGGTACCAGCAATTCCACCTCAGGTTTAAAACTGTTCTCACATTGGTTGAAGGATGAAGGGGTGGAGTCAGATGATCTGAAGAAGGACCTCCCCCTCATGCCTCCTCCCCCTGACTCCAGCAGCATGAAGCTGACCATCAGAGAGATCTGGTTCAGTTTTGCTGCTCCAACAAATGTGCGTTCCCCGTCACAGGCCATCTCCAGGTATGACCTCGTTCCTTAAATGTCTGTCGGTGATAATGTGATAAAAGCAGCTGATCAAACTCTTCTCGTTGTCCGTCATGATTGTAGACAGCTGAACCTGCTCAGCACAGCCACGCCTGCCATCGGTGCCTGGTTGGTTCCCATCGACCAACTCAAGTCTTCCCTACGGAAGCTGGACATGGAGGGGACACTTCGCGTGTGTGCTGTTATGGGCTGCATCATGACTGAAGCGCTCGAGGTCAACAATACAGACACAGATACAAAGGCACCATGTTATCCATGACACAGGGATGGGAAAACTCTTGAAAAATGTTAAAAAGTTGACGGACGGTCTTTCATTGGTTATTTTTGGCCTGAATTCCTTTCCATTTCCATTTTATTTCCATTTATGGTGTAGACAAGTGTAACTGAATATTACCAAATATGATTTGATTACGTTACCATCTGTGCGCTACCTCCATGTTTTCCCCCACTTTTTCTTTTGACATCTCAAAACTGTCTTCTGTTGAAGAGCGCATCACGCTTTTCACGGGTTTCATGTTGTGGAGGAGGGTCAGAAAGAGGCTACCGTAGGTCCCGATTACTGCATAGTGTACCCACTTGCTCACTTTCACCTACTTTTACATAAGAGTAGCTCCAGTCCACAACAGTTAAATCAGAATATTCACGTTTTGTGGATCTTGATTTATCACGGTCACAATTTGTTTTTTCAGACATGTTTAAAAGTTTCTAGATCGCTCCCATTGTTCTCCAGTGCTACGTTTGCCACTGATTACACCCGTTTTCAGGCCCCATTTGGTTTTTTTGCACCAAAAAATGTAAGCAAAGGCATCAAAAATCAGCACTGGATGACCATCCAAACAGCACACTGAGATTATTAAATTCCAATCTGCTATTTAACAATTTAAATTTCTGGTTCTAATTCTACTTTTCGTGTTAGAAATAATGAATTAGCAAACCAGTATTGTGCATACTTGGTGAATTGAGTCCACATAAAATGCCAGCAGAGCTGAATCTACGTGGTTGTATTTGATGCCTCGAACACTCTCCACCTATCCTGATGTCTTGTGATTCGCCCACAGAAAAAGAGCATCCACATTCCGATCCGGAGCAAGTATACCGTGTGACTAAGCGAGCTCGCTACCTGCATGAGAACCCTTCCTGTATGCTTTGTAATATCCTGCACCGCTACCTGCAGCAGGCTGACTACTCTGTCATAGAGGAGGCAACCATGGTTAGTGAGAGCCCTCTCAAATCTTCTCTTCTTTTTCCCCTCCTTTCACTTTTAATTCTTTATTTCTGAGATTCTGTTTAACTCGGACACACACACCTAAGTGCTTAATAATGCATTCAATCAGTAAGTTAATCCTTGGCTCCTTTTTCTCTTTTGCCATCTCAGCAGTGAGAAATGACTCCAGTTTGTCTTCTTTCTTTTCACGGCAGAATGATGGTGTCCCAGCTCTGGTGACTCTAAAGAAGGGACTCGTCGCTTTGGCCAGACAGTGGATGAAGTTCATTGTGGTCACTCAGGGCTTCAAAGCTATTGGATTGATGAGACCCAATCAGCTTGTTAAGTCCAAAGAACCTCAGCAGAACCTGGCAGACACCCTGATGGGCCTGGACAACGGTGCAGCTCTGCAGAGTGACACCAGTGCTGATGGAGCGGAGTTTGAGTATGATGCAGGTGGGAACTTGATTTTCATTATGGATTTAATTAATAGTGCTCATTTGTGTGAACGTTCATCACGAGACAGAATATCATTTGTATCATGACATTAAATTGCAGTATATTACTTTATTACACATTTTGTTCAGTTGTTACTTATTGGGCCCAGTAGGTGGCGGTGTTTACTTATTAAATCTGGTCTAGGAGCTAAACACTTAATGAAGTGATGTACATCAATAAATAGTCTTTTTTTCTACAGTGTCTAATCACAACACAAGTTGCCATAAGACACTTTGTAAGTGTAAGGTATAACAGTACCCACCACCTGAGCACGTATTTTGGTAACAGTGGTCAGGAAAAACTCCCACCAGGCATTTTTGATTCCAGGAAGAAACCTCGAGCAGACTGGATTCAGTGGGGTGACCATCTGCTTTGGCTATACTGCCAATAACAGAATAAGGAATGAAAGTATCAAAGAAATGTCAAACAACATTTTTTTGTTTAATTCATGATTTATTTCACACTTGCATGACATGGTCACAGCCAGTCAAAGTAGAGAGGCACTGTGATGTCACTGGCTGGTCTCTCTCTGGCTGCTAATCAACATGGCAGGATCCTCTCTGAAACTGCTGGCGGTTTTCTGTAAATCTAACATGTTTCTCATATGTTATGTACAAAGCTTTTACCCATTTATAAAAATAGGACATTTGTAAATTGAAGTGCCTTTGGGTCTTATTAGATGAAGACTGCTGAATCTTTTGACGTACTGTAGTTAAGTAAACATTGTGTTGCCAGTTTCTGCACTATAAAAGTATTACTTTTTCTGATCATTGAGGAAAAACAAAATTCACAGCATTTTGTAAAAGTCGTGCTTTGGTTCTTGTGGGAGTTTTATTTGATGCCGTTATTGTGAAGCCACAGTGAGTGAACACACCATGCTGCTGGAGGGAGCCTGCAGTCGCCCCCCACCTAAAGAAGCCAACGCTGGTCCCGTGAGCGGAGTGGAGATCATGAGGAAACTTTCCAAGTCCCACGTACACAGCGAGTCTGTACTCCGAATAAAGGTACAGTGTGTAAATTACTCTGGATTGTCTTTACTTTACAGCTTGTGAGATGCGTTACGCAACTATTTGGCAAAAAACGCTGCAACACAAACTAATTTATTTTCAGTTTTATTCATTAATGTATTCTTAAAAGCTGCTGTTAATGATGGAAGATTAAGCGGACAGCTCTGTTATATTGCACACCTGCTATTTGAGTACAGTTTGTTTGAAAATTGCAGTAGGATTTATTGGACTTATTCCAGAGGAATTGGTTACTATGGCAAGAAATATAGAAGGTCCCTGTTTGGGAAGTGGTGCTATTAATGGCAAAAGGGCAATCTGCTTCGATTACTTCAAGTCAAGGGTCTGTAGAAATTAAGTTTGAGATGCGTCTGTGGCTTTATCAACACAAAGCATGATGGGAACACGGTGGCTGGTCTCTGGAATGATCTGTGAATTTGGTGGCACTACGGTACAGGAGACGTTCCCATCTGACTGTGCTGTCCTGATCACAGCGTGAAGGTGATTCCATTGCTGGAAAGTTGAAGCTAAGAAAGGGGAAAACATTTTACAGCAACCCAGAGCGCGACTCATTCTGTGACTACAGCTGAAGCCAACAATTGATCGACAGAATGCCTTTGATTATAGATGATTCATCTGTATAATTTCCGGGAAAAATGTGATTTTTTTTTTCTCACATTTTCTGCTTTTCTGCATTTAATATTATTGTAGATTAAATATTTTTTTTTGTTTTGTGGAAATATTTTACTGAGATTATATGGACAAGGGCAACAAGTATGATCACATTATCAATCAATTAGTTTTCGATTATTATATGACTGTTTTTTTTTCCTGTCAATCAGTTAATCATTCCCTTGAATCAATTATAGCCTGTTCTATTGTAGCTAAGGCCACACACATCATATGTTATTGCGTTTAAATCGAAGCTGCTGTTGGGATAACATGAAGATGACATTCTCTCTGTAATCTGCGCTCTCTTTGGTCCTCAGGGCTCCCATCCGTACCATCACTGAGCTACACGAGCGGCGACACTGCAGCTGACTCTCCCGCCCATGTCAGTCGTGCAGGCCTGCCAGTCAAGGACAGCCCGAGGAAAGAGAGTCTTCTGAGCAACCTGACAGGCAGCTTTCGGAGCCTGCACAACCTGCTGGAGGGCACGCCCCAGAGGAACGATCCCACTGCGGTGGCGGCAGCAAAAAGCAGCTCTCTCACTCGCACAGGTATTCACGCTTTGGGTTATTCCAGGATGCCTGTGGCATGTAAAGCATCACCATCTGTACACGTCACCACGCAGGCCTGAAAAACAAACAAAACATACATATGTAAATGTGAAACACAAACCTCATGAATATAACACAGATCTCTGAGAATATGACATAAATCCTGAGAATATCAGGCTGAAAATTCAGTGATGCTCGGGGATCTTTAATGGAAACCTGAGAAGTACAAATGATGTTGCAGCCTCCTACTGCCACCTACGTTTTCATTATGTACTGCTGGAGTGCACAGCTGGAGCTTGTAAAAAAAAAAAATTCTGTGACTTGTTACTGATTATTGCAAAGACACAGATTTATCATATTATAATTAAACGCTTAATTATGATGAATATATTGCAGCAGAAATTCCCCCAAAGAGGCTTCTAAGGTGTATGTAAAAAGCAACAGACCACACAGTTCTTTAAAATGTCAAAAATGTCAGTTAATATTGTTTATTTAATGGCAGAATTATGATAATGATCATCAGTAATGATGAACAAACGCTGCAAATAGGCATTTCAGGTGTATTAAGCGCCAATGTCTTATGTCAAGCCGTTGGGGGGGGATGTGTTAGGACTGCAGCATCAGTTGTGATACCATGGCAGTATATTCTGCAAACAACAGGGGGCAGTAGCCGTTTGTAATTTAAATAAATGTTCTAATGTGTTGAATATTCAAGAGACATTTCATTTTGAGATTATTCCTTGTATTTATTATGGTTATTGAAGATGCATAAATAACACAATAGATCAACAACATCACGCTGACCAACAGTTCAAGACAAGAAATGGCTTTGAGTCAATAAATAAATAAATGAATAAAATGCAACCAAAGTGCCATGTTGGAATTGTGACAAGAATGTTATATCATCAGTAAAGTTCATTTTAGGGCAAATATATGTTAGAGGACCATTCACCAAACCAGACTCAATAAAGTGAAAGAAAAATCTTAATGAAGTAGCAAACAGACAACAGAAATAACACATTTTATGGAAAAATCACAAAAAAAAACCTGCAACAGGGGAGTTTCTTATTTTCCTTTGTAATCTTTTCAGTCGTGAAGTGGTTACCCCTGGGGGTAAAGTTATGGAATGTGTTCCACCCAAAGGTCTGTTTCCTTCCACCATTAACAACATGCACAGTAGGGTTCATCCTCCCAGCAGCTAAAAAAAACATTCTCATTGGAGGTGCCTCAGATTTGGGTCATGGAAAAATCTTATAAAAATGTTACAAATTTGAGCATCCATGCATTCACTAATTTCTTTTTTTGGTTTGTGTGTGGCTGGCAGGAACCATACTTTGGGGACGGAGATGCTGACAGAGCGATGCCGCTGTTTTCAGAGCCCGTCCTCCGTCAGCTTTTACAACACGGTGTCCAACGCTGTGGGCAACAGGACGGGGAGCCGGAGCCAGGACATCACCGGTTAACCGCTCTCAGCACAAACAGCCTGCAAACGGGGTGAGGACGCCGCCAAACGTTAATTCTTCTTTTTCATGCTGTGTGGGTTTTGGAACAATCACTCTCATGGGGTCCCCTTACAGCATCATAAGCCTGGCAGGGCCGCTAGGCCAGATATATTTGTTAATAACACCAATGAAGAATACAGCCACATAAGAATGAAATCGGATGTTAACATTTCAGCACATCCAGGACCCTCTGGAGTGTGATGTTCTCGTCACACAAACAATCCTTCTGTGGCGTAAATGTTATTTTTCAGAATGGTTCTGAACCCTGGGTTCTGATTGGCAACCACCCAGGCACAAAACTGGTCCATCTTTACCCGCCATCACTCTGCCTTTGTATCGCCTCGGCTTCTTCCACGAGCTGGGGTCCTCACACTGAGGTGCCTGCACACTGTGACTCCTCTGAGGACATTCTGAGTGTCCTCTGAGATGAAGCACCTCTTCCTGTGAAGACTGTGACTGATGCAATCCCGAGCAGTTTCAAAGACGCGCCATAAAAGAACTTTCATATTCCTTTTGGGTAGTTATTGTGTCCCATGATTTCAAGTCCTCCCCCCACGACTGTGTGATGAACTCTTGAAAAACGCGTAGATATTTTGCCAGATGAAGTCTGGAACCGTGAGCAAAGGAGTCTGCAGGACTTCATCTAATCCTGAGAGAAAGCTCATAAAATTTGGGTCAAACTTCACAAACTGGGCTCTTCTGTAGACCTTAAAGTTCTACAAGAGTCTCCAGCATCTTCCTACCGTGACATGATTGATCCCCTTCAGTACCCCTTCAGTATAAATGAAGGATTTAATTGGTTACTTTGGTCTCTCTCACTGATTAATTGATTTTTATTGTGTGTGTGTGTGTGGTCACATTTCTTGTTGCGATATCTGAGATTTGTGCGGTAATCCAAATTAAGCCTGCAAGAAAACAAACACATCTTTTTCCTCCCTTGCTGTTTGACCATTTGCCTAAACACAATTTCACACCATAGACAGCTTTTCAAAAAGCTCTCGAGAGGAGATCAGTGTGAAAACACCAACCTTGGAAAGTGATGATGTAAAACTCTGACGCTTAACCAGAATATTTTTCTGTTGACTGAACATCGGGGAACTGACCAGTTGAGTCCTTTTTCAGCGTGGGAGTCATATTGGTGTACAGTCGCAGGACCTCCAAAACTAGTTTAAAAAAAATTAAAAAATGTGACATACTCCAGAAAATACAGTACTACTGCTGCTTCTCCTCGTTATCATAGTCCTTGTGTTAGAGGATGAATGTACCACATGCTTGCCTTCAGTCACCAGACTTGTCCCTTGGTTGAGCATCTGTGGCAGACCTTGGACCAAAATCTCATTTAAAAAAAAAAAAACATAAATAAATTACATACTTTAGAGTTCAGTACCTTGCAGAATGCATTACATCAGGGGAATCGGGAGTCAAAAAATGTATTATTAAAAAGATACAATATTCCTTAAATACTCTTGTGTGCCACAGTGACCTTGAGTAGGACAGTGAACTTCAGATTGCTCTTGTTCCACGCTCAAGCTAAGATTTTCAGGTTGGTATCAGGGAACAAAAATCATTAATCCAAAGCAGTCAAACGCAACAACGGCAACAAAAGGCAACAAAAGGCAAAAAGTCCTGTTTAATATGTCAGATTATGTTTTAGCAGAACATATTTGATTATGTAGCTGCAGCGTAGTACAGGACATATTTGAAGGACACTTGTCCATAGACCAATGAGCTTCGTCAGCCGTTACCCAAGTATTAGTCGGTGACAGAATACGAAATTAGATGTTGGATTCCACACCAGCTGTCTCAGACCCATTACTCAATGGGTTGGGTTGTTTAAAGATCTAAAATGGACATAAGCAGTCGTAAATGTCCTCTTAATGTGCATTTAATATGATTTTAGCCCATTATACCTCCTGTTTAGTTTAATTTGCCAGCGATGTCATTGGAAGTGTGAGTGTTGAAGTGTTTTTCTGACAACCCTCAGTCTCTTGATTGTGTCAATATCTTCAAGGTAAACCGGGGTTTGTGTTCAGTTGGTCTCCATCAAAGCCCTTGCTGCAGTTTTATTTCTATTTTGTCTAGGATTGCTCGACTCCGTGTGTCTGTTTGTCTGTTCATATAGTCCATTTGTACACATATCCTGACAAAGACTTTGTGGATTAAAGACCATGGACAAGTTTAATGACTGGTGATTTGATTGTGGTCAATGGTCCAAAACATTGTGTGTATGATAGCTTGACAAAAAAAAAAACATCATGTCTCCAGGTGAAACTCTAAGTCACCTCGCTAAGACCTCCAACGAGTTTGACATTGGGCTTGTTTAAGTTAATAGATAATGATAAAGTTGATACTGTAGATTGTATCTTACTAAGACCTTGCTGGTGTTTGAGGTTGGTCTTGGTGACACAGGTTAGGATCAGTATACCTCTGTTTGAGTAACTGTACACAGCATTACCTGGTCAAATACAAGAACTGCCATTAGTGATAAGTAACATTTTATAATATACTGCTGTTTCAAAAACATGATGGTCTCTTGCTATAAAATTCTGTCTAACTCGCCCACACCTCACTAGTAGGTTGAAAAGTCAGAACGCGTGTAGATCCCAACGTTGTGGTCTGCACTCCTAGGTGGAACTTGTAACCTGCCCACCATCCCGTCTGCGTCAGACTTCAACACTGTGCTGTCGAGTGACCAGAACACGCTGGACGGGACTCACTCCCAGCATTCCCAGCGTAGCACCAGTCAGGACGACTTGGCTGATGTTGAGGAGGGCAACCAGTGTCCGGCTGCTGTTCAGCTGGCTGACGCTCAGGTGCTGTTAATAAATGGCTTCCGTCCTGAACCTTCACACAACTTACAAGGCAGGACAGTTACCGGAGTGTCTGCTGTGATTGATTCTCACCCACATTCTTCACGTTATTGTCAGAAAGATGGAAGGAAACACAGAAAACCATGTCTTTGATAGATTAGAAGATTAATATTGGAGTACTGTCCCAGCCTAGGATTGCCTGTGCTTGATTCAGGGTTGTTTTAAATTGATGTGTCTACTCTCGAGACTCCTTTGAAAGGGCGCCACCTTTGCAACCCTTTTTCATCCTGTGCTTTGGTGTCTGTTCTGGTCCTGTAGGTTGTTTTTAAGCCTTTGCTGAGCTACACGGGCATCCAAGCCCAAGACTCCACACCTCTGAGTTACAAGATGTATTTTGGGGAACACTTGTCCTTTTCCTGGCAACCTCGAGTGTCTTAGAGCAGACATCGTTGACTCAGACACCTCCAAAGAACGCAAGAACAAAAGATCCAGGAGGTACCGTCAATAAGTTCAATTCTTTTTTTTTTTTTTTTCTTTTTTTTTTTTTTTTTCCTCATCAATCCTCTGAAGACTTTCTTTTAATGCTTTGAAAGTTCGCTGAAAACTACATTATGTATTAAACTTTTCTGGAGTTGAAACAATGAAGTAAAGTCCAGCTGGAATTACACAGCAATTATTCCAGCTATGACATTTTGATTTGATGTGAAAATGACGTCTGCTTTCACTTGATTAAAA
Source organism: Thalassophryne amazonica (assembly GCF_902500255.1). NCBI lineage: Eukaryota > Metazoa > Chordata > Actinopteri > Batrachoidiformes > Batrachoididae > Thalassophryne > Thalassophryne amazonica. Next base: position 59,882,925 of record NC_047121.1, on the reverse strand, counting down.
GTAATTTCCTCAGCAGGAACAAAATGTATTTAATTTCAGCCGGCACAGTGCACATCCACAGGAAATTAACTTGAAATCTCCAAGCAGGCCTGTGATTTATTTTTTTTTTTTATCTTTCTTTTTGTATTTACAAAATAATTAGTAAGTTACAAATGTCAAATAAAATAACTTCTATTTAAATTTTGTGGCTAGTACGTAAAAAAGTTGATCACTCAGCAATAAAATATTTGTTACAGCATTATTTTATTATGAATTGCAGGAGACCTAAAAGAAATAATGTATTAACACCTAGAAGAATTTGTGTATCTTTTAAGGTGAAGTAGCAGTACATACAGTAGTGTTCAGAATAATAGTACTGTAGTGCTATGTGACTAAAAAGATTAATCCAGGTTTTGAGTATATTTCTTATTGTTACATGGGAAACAAGGTACCAGCAGATTCAGTAGATTCTACAAATCCAACAAGACCAAGCGTTCCTGATATACACTCTTAAGGCTATGAAATTGGGCTATTAGTAAAAAAAAAAGTACAAAAGGGGGTGTTCACAATAATAGTAGCATCTGCTGTTGATGCTACAAACTCAAAACTGTTGTGTTCAAACTACTTTTTTAGCAAGCTTGTGTATCACTAAACTAGTATTTAATTGTATAACCACAGTTTTTCATGATTTCTTCACATCTGCGAGACATTAATTTTGTTGGTTTGGAACCAAGATTTTGCTCGGTTACTAGTGTGCTTGGGGTCATTGTCTTGTTGAAACACCCATTTCAAGGGCATGTCCTCTTCAGCATAAGGCAACATGACCTCTTCAAGTATTTTGACGTATCCAAACTTATCCATGATACCTGGTATGCGATATATAGGGCCCAACACCATAGTAGGAGAAACATGCCCATATCATGATGCTTGCAACCACCATGCTTCACTGTCTTCACTGTGAACTGTGGCTTGAATTCAGAGTTTGGGGGCGTCTCACAAACTGTCTGCGGCCCTTCGACCCAAAAAGAACATTTTACTCTCATCAGTCCACAAAATATTCCTCCATTTCTCTTTAGGCCAGTTGATGTGTTCTTTGGCAAATTGTAACGTCTTCTGCACGTCTTTATTTAACGGAGGGGACTTTGCGGGGGATTCTTGCAAATAAATTAGCTTCACATAGGCGTCTTCTAACTGTCACAGCACTTACAGGTAACTCCAGACTGTCTTTGATCATCCTGGAGCTGATCAATGGGTGAGCCTTTGCCATTGTGGTTAATTCTTCTATCCATTTGGATGGTTGCTTTCCGTTTCCTTCCACGCATTTCCGTTTTTTTTTTTGTTTTTTTTTGTCCATTTTAAAGCATTGGAGATCATTGTAGATGAACAGCCTATATGTTTTGCACCTGCGTATAAGTTTTCACCGCTCCAATCAACTTTTTAATCAAACTACTGTGTTCTTCTGAACAGTGTCTTGGATGTCCCGTTTTCCTCAGGCTTTTCAAAGAGAAAAAGCATGTTCAACAGGTGCTGGCTTCATCCTTACATAGGGGACACCTGATTCACACCTGTTTGTTCCACAAAATTGACGACCTCACTGACTGAATGCCACACTACTATTATTGTGACACACCCCCTTTTCTACTTTTTTTTTTTTACTAATAGCCCAATTTCATAGCCTAAGAGTGTGCATATCATGAATGCTTGATCTTGTAGTATTTGTGAGAATCTACTGAATGTACTGGGTACCATTGTTTCCCATGTAACAATAAGAAATATACTCAAAACCTGGATTAATCTTTTAGTCACATAGCACTACTATTATTCTGAACACTACTGTATGAATTCTTTATATATATTTATGAATTACTACATTTTTATCAACTTTTATTATAAGTAATGATACTGGCTACAGACCAGCATCTTTCTTTTCTTTGAAATTCAGAGTGGTTATGTAATATGGGCATATGTAGTTGGCGGCTGATCTGGTTTGATTGGCATTAAGTTTTTTTTAAAGATCAGTCGACCAACATTTGAATAGTTACCCAATACCTATATTTATAAAAAGTTAATCACATCACTTTTACATACCAGCAGGTGACACGGTAAAGAACAAGATGTTGGGATTTGTAGTTTTGGAGTTATCGTGTTGGAAAAATCTGGATACATTCACTGACTCGCTCACTCAGATTACTGGCATATAAATTGAATTTTCACATTTTTCAGGTGCATCAAATGTCACTCGAACATTTGCACAGCATTTTATAATTTGACACAACAGGTTTTATCTTGTAATTGCATTAGGAGCTCTTGTTTTGTTGTCTTTGCTTTTGTTTGTATCTTCAGAGTCACTCTAACTGACAAAATAATGAAATGTTTTAGTGGCTGGAATTCAGAGAAAAGTGTACAAAACTTTTAAAAAATAACACATTAGGCTTCAGAAGGTTTAACCTTTATGCATTATTTTTGTGCCAATTCTTTAAACATGAAAATAAGAGTTTTGCTGAATAATATTACCATAATTGTTTTTGTGTGTCAGCCACGATGCTGTGTTTTGTTTTTATTTATAGACAAGGTACGGTGAACCTTCCTCCACTGGAGTTCAAACCAGCGCTTCTCATTAAGACGTTCAGCGTGAACGCAGTCGTGATGGAGAAGTCGACCAGCGCTCCACAGGGCCCGAACGCTGCTGCGCTCTCCTTCCATGACCTCAACCGCCGCCACTACAACACGTTTCACTGCGATTTCACCACCGCCTGCCAGTCCATCAGCCAGCGTGTTGACATGGCCCTGGTGCGCCTCATCCACCAGTTCAGCACCATGATTGATGACATCAAGGCAACACAGACTGACATCAAGCTGAGCCGCTACACGGCTGGCTCGGCATCCCCGACGCCCACCTTCAAAGCTCGGCCCTACCGACACTTCAGGTCATCTGACTTCAGCCGCAGCTCGCGGGGAAGCCTTAACGGGGCGGGTCGTAGCGGGACGCAGACCCTGAAGAGCAAGCGAGGTGTCAGCGGAGTAGGGGGCGGCGTTGGAGGTTTACCTCCGACTGGGCCTCCATCGGTATGGATACGCTGGGGAGGAGAGAGCCAAGAGGACGGACCTCCCTGGGACGTTCAGAGCGACGCACCTCCAAGGTAATAAGTAATTTTTGTCAGAAAATGTGGACGTACAGAGGCATAAGAACTTGAGCAGCACTTACTTGAAGTATACCACGACCACCAAAGTCCACCAGTTTACTGTCACTCTGACGCCATGAAAAACGGTTTGTCTTGAAGATGTAGTGCTGATTCCAGGTCATTTCTCCTTCAAGTTCCAAAGAGCCCAATCCTGAAATGCCTGAAGTAGTCACTAAAATGTCAGATAATTCAAATTTATATCACCTCACAAATTGTATTATGTCAAAGGTGGCAGTAGAATGTTTCATCTTGTGCACAAGCAAAAGAAACTCAGTGAAATAAGAAGGTACACCTGTGTGGCGAGCGTTCACTTCATTTACTGTTTGCTTGATGTTTCTGACAGATGGAGTCAGAGATATTCGTTAAAGCATGTCTTTTGTCTTCTGAAGCTCTATTTGGAAATAAAACAACCAACTGTGTTGTTGACTGAACATCGATATGACGTGGGGATTTCGATAAGTACAATATTAGTTAAACTTAAACCTGGATAGTTCATAATTTGGTGAGTAAGATTTGCACTTACCACAGATAAGAATCACAAAGTGCTTCACAAGAAATGGTAAAAATAAAATCATAATTCAAACTATAAAACATGATAAAGATACAAAATGACATAACAAGTGTAGCTAAAAGCTTGTCTGTATATTTTTTTGATTGTTCCGGTTGCAGTTATGAGAAACAGGCAGCAGATACTGAGAAAAAAACAGGTGGCTGTGTTGGATGATAAATGACAAATGACAGTTTGGTTGGCACGGTGGCTTAATGGCTGGCACTGTTGGCTCACAGTGAGAAGGTCCTGGGTTTGAATGCGACCTGGTCCTTTCTGTATGGGGTTTGCATGTTCTCCCTGTGCTATTGTTGGTTCCCACCGGGTGTTCTGGTTGTCTCACGCAGGTTAGGTGAACTGGTGACTCCAGATAGGTGTCAGTGTGAGTATGTATAAGTTTGTCTGTCTGTGGGTGTACCCTGCCTGTCCCCCAGTGACCTGCTCAAATAGGCTCCAGCCTCCCTGTAACCCTTAATTACAATAAGCAGATTTAGAACATTAATCTATAAACAGTACTCACAGATTCGACCTTCTCCTCAGTACTCTCAGTTGGGATTCCAGTTGAAATTTGGGTGAAAATCTGATCAGTTTTGTTGGTTGTCATGGACACAAGAATCCATAATGTGTTCAGTACAGCGGGGAGTCCTCAGCGGGACTTGTAGAACCAGATCGTGCTCAAGTTGGAACTCATCCTTTTAAACCACTTCATGGAATTTAGTGGTACTTCACACAATGGATTGGAAAGTACACCATAAGAAGACGGGCATGAAGGGAAATAATTCCAGTCCACTGTTTTCAAGGGAAGATATTTGGACTTTAAAAAAGAAGTCATGTCCAGGGGTTGACCAGTTTGTTAATTCTGGTCTAAAACCTTTACTGCCACAAATATATAGTCAGGACTCAGGGGTGCACATAACTGGTACTCATGGTGCTCATGTGTGCTAAAAACCATTGCTTTCCTCATATGAAGTGCTTCCTTTGTGTTTTCTGCTGTGCATCATTTATTTTTAGCACGCACAAGTACCATGAGCACCAGTTATGTGCATGCCTGTACTGTATTCTCATATATAATATATACAAGTAACTACAGCAGTGTAGTCGATGTGATATCTGTCATAAATTATTTTTGGAGTAATCCACCTGGCAAAGAACCACTGTTGAAAGCTGATGGAGGTAGTAATTACTGAGATGAAGTTCTGGCAGCAGGAGCATGACCTTTATCTTTGTCTATATGCTGGTGTGACTCATTTATTTTTATGCATATTGAAATTCATTCTTCAAGCCGATGTTGCCAACTTCCATGTTGTTGTGAAGTGGCACAGTCGTGACAGCGCCGGCTTATTACTGTTTCTGTGCTTCTGTAGCTGTATAATCAGTACGGCAGTAAAAGAAGAACCTTTGCCTTCCCGCTCGCTCCAGGATGTAGGTTGTTCTTTCATGGCGCTGTGTTTTGTGCGATGTCCTCAGGTGTCAAGAAAAGGCTCCCGTGACGTGGCAGACCAAATGGCCATTCCGATGGACGACTCGGATTCCATCACGGTGTCGGAGCAGAGCGAGCCTTCTGCAGAATGCTGGCAGAACATGTACAAGCTGCTCAACTTCTACTCGCTCATCTCTGATCCCACCGGCATTTTGGAGAAAAGCTCCCCACAGAACTGCCTCACAGGTGAGAATTGGCATCAAAAAGAGATTTTTCAGATGGTTTCCGCCAATGCTGCACTCGCTGCCACACTTCATGTCACCTTCTTTCCATAATTCTGCTCTTACTTCCTAGTAGTAGATAAAATAGCACACACCCGTTGATTGTAGCACCGTCCACACCAACAGTACTGTCACAGTTAATGGAATGGTAAATGGACTGCATTTATATAGCGCTTTTCCATCTGCATCAGACGCTCAAAGCGCTTTACAATTATGCCTCACATTCACCCCGATGTCAGGATGCTGCCATACAAGGCGCTCACTACACACCGGGAGCAATAGGGGATTAAAGAGCTTGCCCAAGGGCCCTTAGTGATTTTCCAGTCAGGCAGGGATTTGAACCCATGATCTTCTGGACTCAAGCCCAACACCTTAACCACTAGACCATCACCTCCCCTAATAGTAATTTATGAAGACAGAAGTATGCAGTTATTATTAGTAGATTATCAGCTTATTAAGTTCTTATATTCTAATATGATTGTAACATTTTGGTTCCTCTATAGACTATATGTAAATTAAATGTCCCTTATATGATTTAACACCACTAGATGTCACATTAAAGCACAAGCATCACAGACCAAAACATTGGCTTCCCTTTAGCTAATACCCCGCCACCAGCTTCAAGGAGAGGGAGCTCCAGTTCCGAGCCTCTTAGTAGCTCATAGGACTCTCCCTCTGGGAAAAACCAGACCTTCGTTGATTCTAGTCCGGCCACTTGTTTGGTCAGAGGCCTTTTTAGCCTCTAAACATGGTTTCTTGGTGGTGAGGAACTTCTGGAAAATCGCTGCTCTCTACCATGTTGTGCCTGTGCTATGTGAGCGGTTACTAGTCTGTCTTTATAAACACAGGGCGAGACTCAGGGACGTGCTTGCACACCCGGTCCAGCTATTAGGAAAAAAAAAAATAAACAGAAAAGCTCAGATTGCAACACACACAGGAGTGTTGCTTCATTCTCTGTGCAAGTCACCGTTAACATCTTTACACAGAAAATAGTTTTTTGGCTGCTCTGTTGCTATTCAAATGTCATTGATAGGGCCTTTAAATGTCATTCAATTGAATAAAGTATCTTCATATAATGAAGCCTAAGAGCGTATTGTAAAACTAAATCAACACACAATCTGATAAAAAAAAAAGGTGGAAAAAAAAGCAGCTTTTACACAACATTAGATATCTCTTAATTGTCTGTCATTTATGCACTGAATTGTACAGGCATGGAGACAGTAGTAGCATCACTGAGAGTATGTTTTAAAATCCTTTAGATGGGGGGCGCCGGCAGTCTGAGACGCTCTGCAAAGTGACTTTGAGAACGAGCAGCAGGACCCCGTCGTGCCAAATAAGCCCGTGGGTGCAGGTGGGAGGCGGCGCAGCCTGGTGAGCTCTGAGCCGCAGCACATCACCCTCATCGTGTTTGGCATTGGCATGGTCAACCGCACCCACCTGGAGGCCGACATCGGTGGCCTGACCATGGAGGCCGAGCTGAAGAAGATCCACGGAAGTTTCACCCTGAAGGAGAAGATGAAAGGTGAAGCTTCTATTTTTGGTTGTAAATTACAACTGGATTTTTTAAAAACAATAGGCTGCCAAAGTGCTGAACATTTTTAGGAAAAATATGATAAAACACACACTCAGATCTTTGCTGAAGAATCACTCCAACTTTGTCACACACCTGATACAGAGGAGCAGCAGAATTTAACCTTGTGTTTACAAAATAAAACTGTATTCCTGAAAGAGTTCTATGTGCACAGTATAATTATTTTAAAATAGGTAAATATTTCTCTAAAACAAAAAAGAAATCTGAAGTCATTCTCAGCTGGTTTTCTCACTTTGAGCAGCATGTGTGTTTCTAATTCAAATTTTTATTGGTAATGTGCGCACAGATATACTGCACCAGAAAATGACCGAGACCTGCGCTTCGGCTCATATCGGCGGAGTCAACATCGTCCTCCTGGAGGGAATAACGCCCGACATCCAGTACGTACACACTCCAGAAAATATGAATATTCCTTTTGGTCGGGTTTTGATTTCATATCTACAAAGGAAAGTCATCTCCTGATCAAGTTTTTATTGTTTGTTTGCAGTGATGCCGGTAACGCGTTACTCTAATCTGACGACTTTTTTTAGTAACGAGTAATCTAACGCGTTAATCTTTCCAAATCAGTAATCAGATTAAAGTTACTTCTCCAAGTCACTGTGCGTTACTATTATTTTTGCATTATGGGTCGATAGCAGCATTAAACTTGGTCCGTGGGCAGGGGGTCGGGGTTCGACTGAACTACACACTTTAAGCGAGCTGTGAGCTTTTCATCTGCGTTTTTTTGCAACAGCTACGACTCGTCCTCACCTCTTAAAGCACAGTGACAACAGCACACATGCACTGAGCTTTACAAAGACATTTTTATGCTTTTTTTTTTCTCCGAGCCGCTCCGTATCTGCTGCTAAAAACAGCTGATCCTCCGCGACGCGTCAACAACACTATTTTCCACTCAAATGCACCTAAACTCTCTTTCTGAGGACCACATGATGTGAAAATGCAATAAAACTTTCTTACCTGTAAATCTGGTCATGTTTTCTGCATAAATAAATGTTATCCATTCTTTGTGCTCAAACGCCAAAGCAGGGGCGAATCCAGATGGAATGGGGGCATGGGGCAAGGATGCCCCCCCCCTCACAACACCCCTAGATTAAAGGTCCAGTTTTGAAGCCTTTTTTACTACAACTACTAATACTACTTAAAATAATAATTACGACAAGTAAAATGTTTAGAGAAAATTTAAATGTTAGAAAAATGTTAGAATGAATTTAATAGTTACATTTATAAACAATGTAGGTTAGAAATTGCAAGTTTTACTGTTACAGTGCTGTCAACAGTTAAATATGAGGTCAAGAAAGAGGTCTTTATTTTACTTTTATAAAACAAGTATTTATTTTCATTGAAGCCAAAAAAGGGTGACTATAAGTGAGTTTTGGCAAAACAAGTATCATTGTCATGTTGAGGTGGCAGAGGGTTGTTATCGGCAGCTGGAGAAAGTAAACTAAAAAAGTAACTAGTAATCTAACTTAGTTACTTTTCCATTGAGTAATCAGTAAAGTAACTAAGTTACTTTTTCAAGGAGTAATCAGTAATTGGATTAACTTTTTCAAAGTAACTGTGGCAACACTGTTTGTTTGTTTCTTTATGTCTCGCTGTGTTTATCCTGCACAGACCTGTCCTCAGCTCCAATACTGACCAAACATTTTATGCAGTACAAAAATAGGCTGAAATAGACAACCTAAAAATGTAAAGCGTGTGCTCCAGTATCATGTCTTTGTTTCAGTCATTTTTCTCTCTGCTCTAAACCTATGACTTATTATGCAACAAAGAAAACTCCTTCATAGTCATTCTGAACGCCTTGGTGGCTTCCCTCACTTGTCTTGGCCGTCACTCATGATGGCAGGTTGAGGTAGATTTGCCAAACCTGCATCGTAGTATTTCAGTTTATATTTGATTTAACTTCTTAATGTATATAGCCAACTGCCTGTAAAATGGATCTTTGGTCCTGATGTATTAAAGCAACCTTTTTCAAAGAGTAGTCTGTGACTGACCCATAGTGGTCTATGAGTGTATTGCTAAAATACCACTTTTTAAATTAATGTCACATTCTAACTTAAGAGTGTTTGTAAACTGTTGAAAAATGATTCCACGGGTCTTGCTAGATCATAGCATGAAGTAACAAAGCTATTCATATAACCGTCAACATTAGATTGTAATTATGTCCACCTAGTATGTAATGAAATCATCTGCATTTATTTATTTGTCTGTCTGTTAGCAGAATTATGTCAAAACTACTGCACAGATTTTGAAGAAATTTTCACTACGGATACAATTAGGCCATGGAAGACTCCATTAAATTTTGGAGGTGATCTGGATTCTGGATCAGATTTCACTTTATAGGCTTTTAAGGATTATGTCAAAACTATTTCACAGATTCTCACCAAATTTGATGGTCTAAAAATCTGACATTTTTAATCATGAAGTATCTTCTAACAATTATAACTGTTATGTAGAAATGAAGTAGACATTCTGTTTCATACGTGTTGTTTGTTAGCATGACGTGTTGGAGTTGTAGAAAACTGAGTTTGAAATGTTTTAACCAGTGCATTTAGAAACTTATTATTGATACGAACTTTTGTATGGAGCTTGATTTTCTTTCCTTCCTTCCTTCCTTCTTTTTCCGTTTTTCCTTTTTGTGGTACTTGAGAGAATCTGTACCTTTGGACTGTAAAACTGGATGTTTTGTTTACCGCCGGTCTTGTTGCTCGCTCAGAGCCGATTACAAAAAACTTTTCCAGGAAGATAATTTTAGCTGCAATTTTGTTTTGCTGCAAGTAAATTCCTGAGAACATAACCACCTAATCAGGTTTTGAGCTTTGAAGCTGTGAATTCCGACAAGACAATCTGTCTCCACATAGTGATTGATTCAGTTTGTGTTTGTGTTTATTTAAGCATTTGTTTATTTGCTGCTATTTAACAGATGTTCTCACTGTGAAAATCGAACAAAATTAGTGTTGAAATGTAGCACATTGGGTATAAATGTGTCATGTTTTATAAGTAACGTGTAAAAGTGGCCAGTTTGCAGATGTTGGCGACTGGGCTCCTGGGTGAAATTAAGGGCCCTACCTTGACAGTGTGATGTGCGTGTCGCACGTAGATTTGGGGCGTGTCCAAGTCCTTTTTGCAGTTTGTTTGCTTTTGTATAATCTTGTCTTGCTGATCCTCTGAGATCTGGTTGTGGTTGTTGTTGTTCATTAGCTTACTTTATTCACAATGAAGATTGTGCGTGTGTCACTGCGGCGCATTGTGATTTGAGTTAAAGGTCAATGCTGCTATTAATGACTGCATGTGCAGCCATGGAATCTTGTCACACTGACTCAAAGAGGAGTTTGTGTGTGTGTGTCATGTGATGGCTGTACAATGGAAAATGTTGACTTGGCTAGAACGTGTGTCAGAAGAAGCCTAGGATATAGTACGGTCTTTGTAGCACTGTGTATTTCCATAGTTGAATTCTGAATTCCTTTATTGAAAAAGAGAAATAAATAAAACTGAGTGTGTATTATCAGTTCAAGGAACGCATTTAATAAATGAGAAAAGGACTTGTACAAGACACATGGGTACCTAAATTTGGTTTCTGTTGATTATACGTGTCATCAGTGGGTCAGAATGTGACAGCTGCTTTAAGATAGAAATCTAAATTGCAGAATGGCCATACTTTGTTTTGAGATGGTACTTTATTTTCAGTGAAACACTGTTAATAGGATTTTTCTTTTATTCCTTTCAAAAAACATCAATGAAGCCCAAATAATACCCTCGCGTTTTAAAGAAAAGTTAGAAGTAAAAAAAAAATTAAATGTATTTATGAAAACACACTCCAAGATTTTTCCATTGAGTGCCACTGAACTTTGATGTTACCCACAATGCTTAGAAGAGCTCGTAGCCTGGTGGATTACCGTAATGCAGATCCTGCTCATCATAAGATGTGTATTTAAAAACAAAAATAGAAATCTCCCTCTGAGCTCACTTTATTTTCAGTCTTGTTTAAGAACATTTTGTTTGTCCACTGAATCACTACTCAGGATTGTTTCACGCTTTCTGCCTCTCTTCCTCCTCCTCCTTTTTTTTTTTTTTTTTAACTTTCACTTGCTTTCTCTTCCAACTGCTTGCAAAGACTGGAGGATTTCCCAACATCCCCTACCAGCACAGCTAAACAGAGTTTCTGTATGTCACCTTAATAAGTCATTACCATCCACAATTCAAAAACAAGAGTCCTGCTTATGTCACTCATTTCAGTCGTCACCTTCCATCGACACTTTCTCAGGATTCATCTCATCCTGATGTGGTACCCATATGTGTTTAAACCCACTTTCACTGAATTCTGGTTCACCGTTTCTATTAATTGATTGAAAGGAAAACTGTTTTTTGTTTTTGACTACGTTGCCATCTGTCCCCTCCCTTTTGTAGTTGAAGTAATTTGCCATAGTCTTTAATTTCACTGCATTTAGCCTCTACAACCCCTGGCAAAAATTACTGGAATCACCCGGCCTCAGAGGATGTTCATTCAGTTGTTTAATTTTGTAGAAAAAAAGCAGATCGCAGACATGACACAAAACTAAAGTCATTTCAAATGGCACTTTCTGGCTTTAAGACTAACACTATAAGAAATCAAGAAAAAAAGATTGTGGCAGTCATTAACGGTTCCGTGTTTTTTTAAGACCAAGCAGGAGGAAAAAAATATGGAATCACTTCAATTACTGAGGCAAAAATTATGGATCACCCTGTAAAATTTTCATCCCCCAATTAACACCTGCATCAAATCAGATCTGTCCATTGCACACTGACACCTATGCCATGGACATTGACCCTATGTGTCTTTTTGCAAGGAATGTTTTTGCAGTTTGTTTGCTCTATGGCAAGATGCACTTATCATCTTGAAAAATGATTTCATCATCCCAAACATCCTTTCAATTGTCCAAAATATCAACATACACTTGTGCATTTATTGATGATAGTAATGACAGCCATCTCCCAGTGCCTTTAACCTGACATGCAGCCCCATATCATCAATGCCTGTGAAACTTTACATGTTCTCTTCAGGCAGTCATCTTTATAAATCTCATTGGAATGGCACAAACAAACATCACCTTGCCCCATGCAGATTCGAGATCCACTGAATATGACTGTCATCCAGTCATCCACAGTCCCACAATTGCTTTTCCTTAGCCCATTGTAACCTTGTTTTTTTCTGTTTAGGTGTTAAGATGGCTTTCGTGTTAGCTTTTCTGTATGTAAATCCCATATTCCTTTAGGCGGTTTCTTACAGTTCGGTCACAGACGTTGACTCCAGTTTCCTCCCATTCGTCCTCATTTGTTTTGTTGTACATTTTTCGATTTTGAGACATATTGCTTTAAGTTTTCTGTCTTGACGCTTTGTCTTCCTTGGTCTACCAGTATGTTTGCCTTTAACAACCTTCCCATGTTGTTTGTATTTGGTCCAGAGTTTAGACACAGCTGACTGTGAACAACCAACATCTTATGCAACATTGCGTGATGATTTACTCTCTTTTAAGAGTTTGATAATCCTCTCCTTTGTTTCAATTGACATCTCTCGTGTTGGAGCCATGATTCATGTCAGTTCACTTGGTGCAACAGCTCTCCAAGGTGTGTTCGCTCCTTTTTAGATGCAGACTAACGAGCAGATCTGATATGATGCAGGTGTTAGTTTTGGGGATGAAAATTTACAGGGTGATTCCATAATTTTTTCCTCAGAATTGAGTGATTCCATTTTTTTTTCCTCTGCTTGGTCTAAAAAAGTAACCATTACTGACTGCCACAATCTTTTTTTCTTGATTTTTTTTATAGTGTTTCTTAAAGCCAGAAAGTTGCCATTTGAAATGACTTTAGTTTTGTGTCATGTCTGTGATCTGCTTTTTTTTTTTACAAAATTAAACAACTGAATGAACATCCTCCGAGGCCGGTGATTCCATAATTTTTGCCAGGGGTTGTAAATTCATACTTTAATTTCCTGAAACTACGTTTGTCTCAGAATACTGCGATTATTTTCTCAAAATTGTATGACTTCCATCTTGTAACATTTTGACTTACTCCCCTTAAAGCTGTGCGGCCTTTCAAATTTCACAAAACTGACCAAATTTAGTTTCTGCTGAAATCCAGGCATTATAATGTCAGTTTATTTTTGTAACATGTTGCAAAATTACAGCTCACTTTAATGAAGAGGGCGTATTTATCTGGGGGGATTCCACAGCGAATGTTTTCTTTCCCTTCAAACGGTGTCGTGCAGACGGACTGCAGGAGGAAGCACGTCTGCTCATGCGTCAGGTTTTGAGATGACCTGTGACCTGACTCATTTGCTTCATGCACATTTCCGGGGCGTTCATGCTAACATCCGTAAGATGTCTTATAAATCACTTCAGAGGTGTTATCTGATTTCAAAAAAAACAGAATTTTATATTTAAAATGACCAAAACGTATTAGATTTATTCATAAATAAGCTGTTGGAGTGTTTTCCACCTTCTTTATTTTGTTGAGCAGGCAGCAGCTACAAGTCACGCTGCTTTTCTTTACTCATATTGACTGTTTTGCCATGCCCTTCCCAGCATCCTCATGCAAGTCAGGGGGAGGGCCCTTACATCCGATGCATATCATTGCTACCAAATGTACTGTCGGTCATGGGGTGTGGGATTGTAGGAATGTTCTCCCCCTTCAGGGTGTCAAAATTCTAAATGGTTCCAGACAGCACCAATTTTTGGTCATATTGGCAATTGTCATATTATGAATTCTTTATTTAAATGCTAAGGAATAAATATAGTGATGCCAAAGAAAATTATCTTTATGACGTAAAATCTTAAAAAACCCAAAGGCGGTTGTAGGGTTACAGCTTTAAATATTCCAATGTTAAAGTGGTGTTTTTATTTAATTCTGTGTTAACAAGCTGTGTGACTGTTGCATAAGAAGCCATACCATATTATATAAATCAGTCAATGACAGTATTGCTCATTCTTCCTGCTCCTGATATGCATTGTTGTGATTATGCATGATGTTTCATTGTGTCCTCAAACACATTCACTCATCTAATTACATTTGTCTTTTTCACATCACTTGGAAATGAAAGATTTCGGCCCTGTGGTCCATTCCAATTTACTCTGCATTTCAGAACGGTGGTGAAATGCAACATTGCCAAGTCCCAGGCCCTGTACAGCACCCAGCGCGGCCTGAAGACCAACAACGCGGCTGTCTTCAAGGTGGGCGCCATCATGATCAACATCCCGCAGCACCCTGCTACCTTACACAGCATGATGGTGCGCAGCTCCCACCAGCTCTCCAAACAAATCTCCGACCTCATCCGCCAGCCCTCCAACACGTACGTTTGCTTCATTTATTCATGTTTTGGACAAACTGGTACATTTAAGGGCGTCCGTTTCTGCTGCAGCGTTCCTCCTGATGTTCTCGCTCCCTGCGGTTTTATGTGGCACCATTTTGGTGATCGCTCTTCTTCATGGAGTTTATTGTTGCTGCAGCAGTTTCTGTATCATTTTGAGTTATTATTTAGAATAATACAAAATAATAGCATAGCATTTTGAAAAAAGATCATCATTTGCTCTTAGTCTGTAAGATTTGATGAACGTTTTGTTCCCACAGAGGGAACGAGGTGACATTCTGTGTGTCTCTGAAGCAGCTGCTATTTTCTGCTGTTTCTCTCTTATGACTTTTGAGATCATGTGTCTCCTGTGGTGCGCACTTGAGCTGCAACTCATGATTATTTTCGTAGTTGGTTAATTGATCGTTTAGCTGTTCGGTCTACAAAATGTCAAAAAATGGTGAAAAATGTTGATCGGTGTTATCCAGAGCTCAAGATGACGCCTTCAGATGTTGTTTTGTCCACTGCCCAAAGATATTCTGAGTGAGTAAAATGAAAGACATCAGGGGGCTGATGGATATTCTGTGCATGCCGCACACAGGGATGAAGTATATGTATTTTTGATGACTTATTTCACCATGTGACTTTTGTGTGACTTCATTAGGAAGTCATTCATGCCAACCAATTTTAAATATTTATCATCCATTGAGGTTTTGTGGTTGTTGAGATATACCCCCCAAAAAAGTTTTTTTTTTTTGTTGTTTTTTTTTTAGACCAGTGTTTTTCTTAACCTTTGACCAAACTACTTTAAAGTCTAGACCTCTAGATATCTGTCCAAGTAATATTCCCACCAAGTTTGAAGGAAATCCATCCTGCCTTTTTTAAGTTATGTTGTGCACACACACATGCGCCAGTGACAGCAGTACCCTGCTATCACTGCTGCTTCTCCAACGCGTAGGGTAATAAACCAGAAAATATTCGCATTTAACAAGAATTTTTTGTTTAAATGACTTAAAGTGATTATCAAAATAGTGGTCAAATGTAATAGAATAATAGTTATTATTCTGTAGCAGGAGGTGGTAATGATAGAAAATATATTTTTTTCAAATATGCTTACATCCACTTCAGAGATTGTGCATTGTGTAATTTGGGAGATATTTCATATAGGAAGTGTGTGTCTACCATGACAAAAAAAAACCCCACCCCATGCAAAAAAGAAAACTGCAATATATACTGTAATTGTAATATCTTTCGAAATATTAGAATGTAATTGTTTTGATGAACCCTGCATTGAACACAACATTCAGGTTTATGATATATAATGCTCCTGACTTGGTAGTACTTGTTTTAGAGAAGTCACAAAAGCTTCATAAGTACTGATATTATTACAGTGATCATGCAATTACACATGTAATTTCAAGTCACAGCATGGCAAGTTGTAGTAAATCAAGTGTCATGGCCAAGCCAAAAACAAGATCTCAGGCTAACAGGGTCACTGAAATAAAACCTTTGACAATGGTTTATGTTTTAAAAGTTTTTGAACAGCATGGCCTCCTCCGAAGTTCTGTTATTCACACAGTGTGACTGAAATAAAACCTTTGACAGTGGTTTATGTTTTGAAGAGCATGGCCTCCTCCTATGTTCTGTTATTCACACAGTGTTACTGAAATCAAACCTTTGTGAAAGAATTGTGTTTATAAAGTTTTTGAAGAGCATGGACAAACTTTACACATAGCGGAATAGCCAGATAATTGAAAATAGACCATACTTTGTTACATTCAAGGGGTGGGGGGTTATTTTCAAGATATAGGGTTAATTTTGATACCAAAATGCTGGTATTAATATTGTGAATCATTTCCCAAGTGGATGTATTGAAATTCTGACTTGTGATTTTACCACCTCCTGCTGTATTCTGTTAATTTATTAATCGTTGCAGCTCTAGTACACACATGATGACCACTAACAGGTTGTGCTCTCTGATCCCATCTGCAAAATAAACACACAGAACTCAGAGACTCGGGTCCCAATTAGACTGAGATTTCATGATCCAGCTCAGCATGTCTCCGATTGGGTCTCGGGTCATTAGAACCAACAGCACAGTGAACACTTCTTATATGAACGCCCACTGGGAACATATGGCTACATAATGATTAGTCACCAGCCACACAACCCTTGACCTATGATGCTCGTGTAAATCCTCTGCAATCCCCGACTAAATCAAACCTGCCCGTCACCCTCACACACAAATAAGAAAAACATGTCTTGTTTTATTCTCACAAAGATTTAAAATCGCAAATGAATCCTCATACAATGCTTGTTATCACTAGTTTGTAATCTGTATCAATATGAAAGCTTTGGTAAGAAGTCTTTCGTTTGCATAAATTACAGGATAATGAGTATTTTCCACAGGGGTAGCAGTTAACTACTTTCAAGGCCTGTCGTAAGGTCGGTTTCCATGGTTGTATTCTGATTATGTTAATACATTTATAGACTTGTTTAGTGCTTAGGATTGGAATTGCATAAAACATCTTTTGCCATAATAAGATGTGGAACGTCTGTATCTGCCGGCATTATCTGCATATTCCCACAGTCTAAACACTTTTAAACTGCAAACCTCGTAAACGGTGATGCCAAACAAGTGCCGTCACTACCGAAGTGTTTAACAAATGTTGGTTTTTAAACCGCTGTTAAATGCATTAACATTTAGAACTCTTCTTTCATTCACATATTTGCTCACATATTCAATTCTGAACACCAATTTGCATCGCGGCTGTTATCTCTGCAGCCGCGATCACAGCATACATCCATCTGTACTCCAGAGGGCCATATGGGTGAGTACATGTAGGCTTATAGATATGAGAATCTGGAGTCCTCTCGGATCCCAGCGCTTTGTTGGGTGAACGCCGCCTGACGAAACAAACCGACTGGTTGAATCACCCAAATACCATTTTATCATTGCATCACACAACAACCTCTCAGACGCTCGCGTCAGATGCAGAATGGTAAGAAAAATCAATGATTGCACCAGAGCGGGGATTCGCTTCCATGAATGTGGACAGACATACTGGGTGAAGAGTGTCGAGTTCATTTCAGAAGTAGTGAAATGAACTATTTCTTGTCATGTGAATGACGAAACTGTTGTCTCATCAACAAGATTTATAGGACTCACTGTCTGAAGACAACTTGCATTTAGGTTACTGGAGGTTATTGGTTCACATGGGGGTCAGCACGTCTCTGTGGATAGTAATATTGATAAGTTTAACTTGACGCGCTGCACTGTATCGTTTTTACTGCTCTGAGCCTCGATTGCCCCTTGAAATGTTGAAATACCTTCTTGGACATAAATGTAAGTGGACCATATGTGGTGCCACTCAAGACTGGAAGTAGTTTATCTCCAAGGACATGATTGTCTGATTGTATTTAAAAATAGCTCTTTCAGATGCAATGGCAGATTACTACTCTAAATTAATAAACAACAGGTACAGTAATCGAGAGTTACGAATGTAACAACGGTTCTATGAATTCCGGTTGACCGCCAGAGGGCGGTGCTTTAGCACCTGGATAAATACATGTGCGCAGCACAGAGGTCGAGAAACCAACAAAGTCACGCCATTAGATGTGACCTGGGTGACATCACTGGTTGTCTTATATACCAGACGCACCCAGCGCTCGCTTCTTTTCGGAATGAACTTGCAAGACTCTGAGTGACAAGTCAACTCTGGCGGTCATCCAGAATTCATAGAACCGTAGTTACATTCATAATTGCTCATTCTATTTCATTCCTCCTGACCGCCAGTGGGCGGTGCTTTAGCAACAAGGTCACGAAGAGTCACACTCACCTCGCATCAGCAGTGGGGAGTGGAAGCAGACAACACCGCCGAAGTCACCGCAGGAGGAGCAGCCACATTCGGTCTGTAGTAGCGGGCAAAGGTACAGGACGAAGCCCATGTAGCAGCAGCACAAATATCACTCAAAGCGACACCTCTCAGTGCAGCCAGGAGCAGGACACCCCTCTGGTGGAATAGCACATAAGCTTAGGAGGCTGAAGACTCTGGACCTGTATATTTGTAAAATGGCATCCACTACCCAATGCGAGAGTCGCTGCTTGAGGACAGCACAGCCTCTTTTGTGATCACCATACACACCAAACAGGGCATCCGTTTTCCGGATCCCGGCAGTCGCACTAATGTACTGCTTCAAATTCGGACAGGACACAGAGAACCTGAAACAGATAATCCTGGATCAGAATGCGGGGCATACACAGCCAAGGAAACTGGCTGGTTCAACATGAAAGGTTGAATTCTCTTGGGTAAAAAGGACAGATTAGGCCACAGCGTAACCCCAGATCCGTCAGAATTCCATCGCAAACAGTCCCCAGCGTCTGATAGGGCATGGAGCTCTCCCACCCGCTGAGCCGAAGACTGCAAGTAGAAAGGCAGTCTTCACTGACACCCATTTAAGATCAGCACTTTCAACTGTTTCGAAGGTGATAAGCTTAAACCCTCCAGACTAGAGGAAGGTCCTATTGAAGGTTACGCGTGCAAGCCTTGGATGGCCGCAAACGTAGAGCACCTTTCAAAAAACGACACACTAAGAGATGTGAACCCACTGACCGGCCATCAACGTAGACGTGCCAGGCAGAGATTGCAGCAACATAAACCTTCAAGGTTAGTGACAGAAAGTCCATTCTCCAGCAGTTCTTGTAAATATTTGAAGAGAATAGGCACAGGGCAACGCTCCGGGTCTAACTTTTGGTTCTCACACCACCGCGGAAACAGCTTCCATCTGTTGTCATATAAAGCCCTGGTAGAAGCAGCACGTGAATTAAGGATAGTCTGAACAACAGCCTGGTCACAAGAACTTAACAAGGAGTCCGGCCCTTCAATGGCCACACATACAGTGAAGGTGTTCTGGGTGAGGGTGCCAAATCCTCCTCTGTAGCTGTGACAACAAATTCTTCCTCTCCGGGAGAGCCCAAGGTTCCCCCTCGAGGAGTTTTGTAAATCATGGGAAACCAAATCCTCCCCGGCCAGAATGGAGCAACCAGCAGCACCCTGTGGTTGCTCTGCTCTATCCTGTGCAGTGTCAGCATTAGCAGCGGGAGAGGAGGGAAGGCATAAAGGAGGCAATCCGGCCACGGGTGAGCCAATGCATCCTGCCCCAGCGTGCTGTCTGGGAGGGAGTACCCACCATGGGCAATGTGTCGAGGTGCTTGAAGCGAAAAGGTCCACTTCCACTACACCATACTTCTGCCAGATCATTTGGACCACAATCAGGTTCAGTCTCCACTCTCCCGGTGGTGGTTTCTGTCTGGAGAGTAAATCCGCAGCGCTGTTCTGTACTCCGGGCAGATGAACTGCTCTGACATTTTGAAGGTGAGGCAATGCCCATGAAAGAAGCATCCGAGTTTCTGCCAATGAGTGATTGGACCTGGTGCCCCCCTGATGGTTTATGTGATAGACTGTTGATGTGTTGTCTGTCCGGACAAGAACATGTCTTCCTCTCAGGGCCCGGGAGGAAGGAAATGCTTGAGAGCGAGTCACACAGTGTGAAGCTCCAGCACGTTTATGTGTTGGAGTCTCTCCTGAGGACTCCAGACACCCCTCACCATCCTGTGATTCCACACAGCCCTCCAACCTTTGAGTGATGCATCTGTAACAACCACCTCTCGGCGAGAAGGGACGGAGCCTAGAGGAACACCCTTGCAGATGAAGTCCACGTTCCCCCAGGGTCTGAGGTGCAGAAGGCACTGGTTGGAGAGTCATACAAGCCTGTGCTGATGCAACTTTGAGTTGAGGCCTAGATTGTTGATCCAATCTGTAGGGGCCGTAAGAACAGAAGTCCCACAGGTACCACTAGCGACATTTTAGTCAATTTGCCCATCAACCGGAGCAGCAAACCAAAAGGCAGCGTCACAGCCGTTGAAATGTGTGAGACGAGACGAATTACATCGTCCACTCTCTGCGGGGATGGCGAATGCAGTCATAGTCAGGGAGGTTGATGGCAATGCCGATGAAGGTCGTTTGTTGACTGGGAACAAGAGAACTCTTTGCAAAGTTCACTGTGAGTCCTAACTGGGCACATGGTTCAGTAGGAGAGCTGTGTCGTTGTGCGCCTGCTCCTGAGTTGGAGCACAGACAGTCCCAATCGTCTAAGTATGGTAGGATACTTAATCCAAGAGCTTGCAGTGGGGGCTAGTGCTGCAGCCATACATCTGGTAATGTACGAGGGGCAAGAGAGAGGCCGAAAGGAAGCACCCTGAACTGGTATGCCTGACACTCGAAAGCAGAAAGCGGAGAAGAAACTGCCTGTGACGAGGCGCCACTGGCACATGGAAATAGGCGTCCTTTAAGCTAACACTTGTGAACCAGTCTCCTGGTGTGATAGTTTGAAGGACGTCTACTGTGCGGTAGCATGTGAAACTGCAGCACTTTGATATAATGATTCAGACGTCGGAGATCGAGGATAGGACGAAAGCGCCATCCTTCTTTGGAACAGGGAAGTAAATTGAATAGAACAGCCTGAGCTGGTCTGAACTGTGAACTGGCTCTATGGCCCCCTTCTCCAGGAGTTCCAAACTCCCGTTGTAGGCGGCAGACTGCACCGAGTCGGAAACAACAGTCATCCTCACCCCATTGAACTTCTGACTGAATTCTGTAACCTCGAACAAGGTTTAAATGACCCATGGGGTCTTGAAACTGAAGCCTCCCAGTGGCTGAGATGATTCGTAAAAATGGCTGGGGGCCAAATGTTGGCGTCAGACTCGACCACCTCTGCCTCGCATCCCTGAAGACCTCTGGGCGCGATTACTGGAAGCTCTGTGAAACCATTCAGTTCTCGGGGGTCTGCCCATAGGTTCCCGAAAGGCAGGCCGCTGGGAGAGCTGGCCCTCAACTGCGAAAGCACGTGCAGCTCTGGGAGTCGGTGGGAGCCTGGATGTAGAGTGAAAAGCTGTAGCACGTCTGACTGGCTGAGGTCTGGAAGACCGGTGTAGGTCAACAAACTGTCGCTGAGATTTACTAGCCTCAACAGCACGCTCCAAAGTTTGGTGGGCCGCAGGTCCAAATACTTGACCTGGAAGAACCGGCAGTGAACAGTGTGCCTCTGCAGGATTCGGACAGGGGGGACTGCGCAAGCCACACCTGACGTCTAGTGATGGTAAGGGTTGACATAAGTCTGCCAAGCTCTCTGGACATATAAGCAAAGGTTTGGAGTGAGGCATCACTAAGACTTTGCATAGCATCATCAACCTCTGTCTCCCTCAAAGACTTTGAGAGGGCAAGGGCTAAATGGGACAGTGAGTTGCCTCGGCGACTGATGCGAGCAGCTATGTCATAGCTTTTGGTGAGGAAGTCATCAGTGACCCTACACTGAAGTCGTGAGCAGCGGGCATCCGGCCGAGCAGCATCAGCTGGAGCCACAACCAGGTTCGCAATAATGCTGTCAACGGCAGGCATACGGTTCAGACCATACTGCGCCGAATTACACATCGAGCTAAGGGCTCTGCAGTCCTGCGACAGATGGGTCAATGATTTGGGGTCCGCCCAACATCGGTGGAGCTCCTCGATATATGGTTGTGAAACTGGAACGTTGAACTCAGGCTTCTGAGTGACTTTGAAAAAGGCTCCTGAAGCGTTGGTTTCCGCAGGGGGATTGTCGATCCCAAGCCTGGATAAAGCCAACTGAACAGCTTGCTTGACAAAGGATACTCCAGGTCCGGTTTGCAGCAGGGGCTCTGCCTCAGAGGTGTGAGAGCCCACTAATGAATGGCTTGGAGAAAGACCCCTCTCATCCTGACCCTCCACACAGTATATATCACTTGTCATGTACAAGGAATCAGTTGCAGCAGTAGACATGACATCTTCCTCCTGTCGAGTAACTACATTGGTCTGATCAGCCTCATTAGGAACAACAGGAACTGTCACGGCATCCCTAGGCTGTAGATTCAGAAGCAAGGACTTAATCTGAGCAAACTCAGAAGTCAACGTTTCAACCTTTTCAGCCAATGCATGGTCATGAGTAACCTTCTTAGCAGAAGGGGCTCCTGCATGTGGGCGTTTACGGCGCTTTGGTTCCTTCCTGACATTCCACTTTCCAATGCCGTCTAGCAGATCTCTCTGCCAGTGGCATGCTGGCACAATTAAGGAAGGCATCGCCAGTCAGGGCTTCCCTCAGGTGTCCGATCCCAAGTCACAAGGGGCAAAACATAGGTCCATCATCTGGGCTCAAGGGAGCCAAACAGGTACTACAGCCATGCAGTTAAGGCCCTGTCAACATTGTGGACTGCGTGCAGATGGCTAACGCAAGCCCTGATGGTTACAGATAGAAAGACAAAGCGTGAATCACACGCAGTGTAAATAGTAACAAGGCACGGAGCGTGAAGCACTCACAGCCGTCAACTTGACATTAGGCATGGAGCGTGAAGCACTCGCAGCCGTTGACTTGACACTAGGCACGGAGCATGCACTCATAGCCGTCGACTTGACACGAGGCACGGAGCGTGAAGCACTCACAGCCGTCGACTTGACACGAGGCACGGAGCATGAAGCACTCCAGCCGCAGACTTGACACGAGGCACGGAGCGTGAAGCACTCACAGCCGCAGACTTGACACGAGGCACGGAGCGTGAAGCACTCACAGCCGCAGACTTGACACGAGGCATGGAGTGTGAAGCACTCCCAGCCGCAGACTTGACATGAGGCACGGAGCGTGAGCCATTCCCAGCCGCAGACTTGACACGAGGCACGGAGCGTGAACCATTCCCAGCCGCAGACTTGACACGAGGCACGGAGCGTGAAGCACTCACAGCGTAAAAGCTAATACAAGGCCCGGAGCGTGAAGCACTCACAGTGTAAAAGTTAATACAAGGAACGGAGCGTGAAACACTCACAGCTACAGTAATAACACGATGCACACAGCCGAAAAACTCACAGCCCAAGTGCTAAGTCACTTACAGCAATGACGACAACACTAGCTGCTAGCGGAGCTGTTAAACTTAGCAAAATGGCGGCAGCGCAGATGAAGTACTTCAAGGAGTGGAAAACACTCACGGCAAGCCCAGCACAGTACACTATACTGGTTCTGATACACACACTACCACATAGTTAAAGGGGTTAGTGACACAACTAAACAAATAGCCAGCTTTCCTCAAAACAACACAGCTAATGTGCACAGAGGAAAATACCCAGCAGGGCAGCGGCGAAGGCGCACACCTGGCGTTTAGGAAGGTGTATGTTATGTGGGCCGCTGAAGAGGAGGTACTGCTGGCCCACCACCACCAGAAGGCGCCCTGCTTGGAGTGCGGGCTCCAAGCACGAGAGGGCGCCAGACCCAGAAGAAGTGACAGCTGTCACTCATCACACCAGCTGTCACTCATTTACACCACTACATAAGCCGGACTGCAACTCCACCTCCCCGCTGAGAAATCAACTACCGAAGAGGTAACCTTCTCTGCTGTGATTTTGTTGTATCTAAACATTGTTCTGTGTGCAGCCATTTTCCTGTGGACTCAGTCTGAAGCTGGATTGGCGGATAGTGGGAGTGCGACGGTCTTCGCCTCTCACTCCATCCAGGGAAGAGACTAACAGGAGCTGCACGGGTGAAATTGTTGCTGGAGGTGGAGGTTCTCCCTCCTCATTGTGTGCAGACTGTGGATTACTGAGTGTGCGAATTCACACTCATCCATCCTGTCTTTGTTTTCTGCCAGCAGTACCAGGGTCGACAGCCGAAGACAGAGGCCACCTGGGGACTCGGGACTTGGTGGCTCCGGTGTTCTTCAGGCCGTTGGTGGTGGAAGCCGTGTGGGACGCGGCTCATCTCTCGTCGGGGGTCTTCTATCTTCGAGCCTGCCCACACGTCACCTGGTGTTAATTGTCTATTCATATCTTGTGTGTTTAGTTGTGTGTTGTCACAACATTAAATTGTTACTTATTGGCTTATTCATTGTCCATTCCTTTGCGCCCCCTGTTGTGGGTCCGTGCTACGACACCTTCCCAACAGTGTACTCATGACAGGCGTCAGTCAAGGAATACAAAAATCAGTGAAGCCGTGTCTCGCAGCCTCTGGAGGACGTGTGTAGTGCACGTAGCTCCAATCGAAGGTGGGTTGCGAGGCTACAAGCGAGAGTGGCAATCGCAGCTAAATGCGTTCTCAATCTCTAAGAATGCGAGAATGTAGAAAATAAGTGAGCGCTGTGTGCGTCTGGTATATAAAGACAACCAGTGACGTCACCCAGGTCACATCCAATGGCGTGACTTTGTTTGTATATATTCTCGACCTCTGTGCTGCACACATGTAGTTATCCAGGTGCTAAAGCACCGCCCTCTGGCGGTCAGGAGGAATGAAATAGAACCTCAGTTCATCTTTATTACTGTGATAAATTTTATCAGGCGTCTCCCATCTGAAGGCTGTTCATAATTTTTTTTTTGCTGATGACTTTGTGGTGTTTTGTCACAAATAAAATTCCAACCTCTGTAGCCTTGAAAGAAAATTCATTTAATTAATCTATTTAATTTTCCTGTGGGATTTCATTTTGATGTTATTTCATGAATGCTGAATGTACTATTTGTCTTATGTATCAGATGAAAAGTAGTCTTGTAAAAGGTTCTGGTTAACACTGGCACCCCTGCACTGAATATTCTAAATCTGTTGGTCACCATTGGAAGTGTCCCTGCCTACTTTAAGGCTGATGTGATAAAACTCTTCATCATATACGGAGTCTGGATCCTCCTTGTACATCTGGAAAAACATCCAGTGTAAAACACATCAACACTGTGGAGGTTTAGAGCTAAAAACAAGACAAGCCAAAATAAAATGTAGTTATTGTGTGGCTTTAAATTATTTTCAATGGATTTGGCGTTCTGTGTTATTTTCAGTCGTAGCAGTTTTTAGTTTTTGTTCTTAATTTGTGTGTGTACAGCATTGAAATTTTATCATTCCTTTTTATCTTTATTGGTTTTGCTTTAAATATGCAACACTTTGAATTTTTGACCTGAATAATAATTTGTTATTATTATTGTTGTTGTTTTACTCCAAGTATTATAATTTGTATAGTTGCATATGAGAATTTTTTTCTCGACGCTCCCTGTCAAACTTTATATGACTTTTTGTTTGTTAAATGCCAATACTGCCACCCAGTGGATGTGTTAAAGCCTGTACAGCTACTGTTAAAGCCTGTACAGCTACTTCTCTGCATGTGTCCATGCAAATGATTAACTCCTGAAATGTGAACTGGGTGCTAAGTTTGTTTTTGTCTTTTTTGGTGGGTGGGCAGTGCTCACAGTCAGCCTGCTAACAGAGAGGACACACCCACCCCACAGCCGTCTGAAAAGACATCCAGCATCAATCAGACCCCCGTAGAGGCCAACGAATTCCCCCAGCTTCCGAAGGTCTGGAAAGAAGCCCATCGTCCTCAAGTTCAGCGCCATGATGGATGGAATCACCATCGGGGCCGCCCCTGCTGCCCTCCCTCAAAGCAGAGTACAAAATGGGTCGCATGAAGAGCCATGGCATGACAGGTTGTGTGTGTGTGTGTGTGTTATTAAAGCAAGTGCACAAGAGTAGACTGAATTAATTTAGATGAAAGC
The DNA here is from genome assembly GCF_902500255.1 of Thalassophryne amazonica. Taxonomy (NCBI): domain Eukaryota; kingdom Metazoa; phylum Chordata; class Actinopteri; order Batrachoidiformes; family Batrachoididae; genus Thalassophryne; species Thalassophryne amazonica. The sequence goes on along the minus strand of NC_047121.1, from coordinate 59,857,022 downwards.
ATTCTGTATTACCATTTTTCTCCTTTTGCATTTAGGGGCACAAACCAGTTTTACATTTGAGTTGCCAAACCACAAGCTCTTGCTTCCAGTCCAAGGTGTCCCCGGTGGACATGTACCACCTGCCACCGTCCTGCCAGCCTCAACTCTGCCTCCTGTCACCATGTCTGGAGAATACATCATGGAGGAGCACGAGAGCCACTCTGACCTGGGCTGGGCAACAGATGAGTTCCCAGCAAAACAAGGGAACTACCTCCAAGGCAACTATCTGCGCTGTGTAGCTGAGGGTAGGACTCCCCCTGATGTTCTGGAGGATCTGACGATCGTTTGGTGTGAATTTTCCTCTTTTGTTTAATTCACAATTGGTTTTATCTGATGGACAGATCGGCTCTTTCGAACACAACCTCACCACAGACCTACTCAACCACCTGTCTCCTGCAGAAGGTTTTTATGAAGGAGGTCAATGAGGTCATCCAGAAGGTTGTCAGGTACAGTAACTAAAAGCCAAGTCGGCTCTTCTGAGATCCACATTTCTTGAATAAAGGATGAAGACTGTAAGTGGACATGGTCCAGCTGCTTCTGCTTCAATGCAAAAACCAGGTCCCAGGTTGATGCTTTTCTCTACTGCATATAGCAAAAAGTGACCCAAATTGGCTTTTCTTTTTTCTTTTTTTTTTTGCAGGCAAATCACTTCCTGTAGCATTGAAACGGTGATGCTTTTGCTTCGCTTGCACCTGGCAAATGTGCTTTATTTTTTAATTATTTTGAGTGTTTGTTTACTGGTTACTTTCATATGTTTTAACTTAAACTCTGTCATCATGGAGGAGTGCGACAGATTCGGTAATATGACGGTCCCACAATTGATAAATAAAATTAAAATCTCAGCTCTTTAGCCTTCGTCGTCATTTCCCTGCAGATCAATAAAATTAATCTCACCTCGCGTGTAAGTGTTCCCCTGCCTGCTCTGTAGCCTCCAGTCTTTACCTAAATCATTATAGAAATGTTCCCTTCACAAACTAATCCCCAAACCACTGCTTAAATCCAGTCATGCTCATCCCAAGTGCAACATTGGCGATAGCTTTGTTAAATTTCACTAAGGTTTGATGGATGTATATTGCCCATAAGAGAGAGAACTGAGGGGTTATGTCATTTAACACTAAAGAATAAAGAGAATGGTGGAGCCCTTCATGAGCTGTGGCAGCATTCACATCGACAGCAGGCTTTAGATGCGAATACAAAGAATTAAATTTAATCTCCCTTCAGATATTCAAAATTCAGCCCCCAACATACAACGCACACAGACTGCAAGATCTTACGATATCTCATACTATTGATGGGTATCTAGCTTGTCATAAGCATCTGAGAGAAGTTGTTCAGCTGATGTGCACACCTTGTGTTGCAGGAGGAGACAAAGCCTATCCCCTTGTGGAATGAGCACGGACACTTCCACAAGATGCAGACAGCCGAAAATCCTGCTGTATTCCCCTCAGCCTCATGTTCAAGGTATCTTCTGTTCGTGTTCTTTTGAGCGCAAAAAATGCGTAACGCCACATCACTCATTCGGACAAAAACAAGTTTGTTTCTACAGCGCTTTTCAGACTCGAGGACAAATCTCACGGGTTTACAGAAGTGGAAAAAATAGAGGACTAAATAAATAAATAAAACAAAACTAGATGGCATGGTATTATATATTACGGTACAAGTTGGAGTGATTTGGTTCTGTCTTGAGTTCTGAACTAAATGTCCTGTGAAGAAACCACAACTTGGTGCCAAACTATGAATGAATGATTCAGTTAAATTTTAAAACTGTAAACATTTTTTGTTGTTGTTGTTGACATGTTGATTCAATTAGAGTTTACTTCAGAATCTGTTATACATCTGTTATTATTTTGGGGATTTCATGAAACACTGTTTGTCTTCCCTTCGAGCTCCCAACATATTTTATTACAGTTTGCCAGTCATTTTAAGTTGGATGAGATTTTGGTACCGCCACTGATTGGATTAGAGAGTCTGTTGGGTTGTTTGAAATATGGCCTTAAAGATTTTGATGGGTTTGCCAAATGTATTATTCCCCCGCCTCAACAAGCTGGGGGACATTATGTTTTCACCTTGTCAGGACAGCCATCTGTCCATCCAGACGTCCATGCAATAGCTAAAGAACTGCCTTGTCTGATTGAAACCACTTCTTGATGATGTTTTTGGGGGAGTCTAGGGGAAGGGTTTTTTCAAACGTGGTTGTCGTCCATTATCCAGTATGGCCACTATGGACACCATCTCGCTTTTTGTTTCCACGCAATAAGTAAGGAACACCTCATCGGGGTGAAGCTATGGTTTGCTGGTGTATTGGGGAGGCTAGAGGAAGTATCCTTTGGAAAATGGGGGTCTGTACATCACATTCCAGGTGTAAAGCACCAACCTTTCACTAAACAAATGGACCATATACTATCTTTAAAGACCAACGCTTTTTCCATAGAAGCAACTTCTAGACTTCAACACCAACTTGGCGTATGAGCTAGGGCATATGCCGCGCTTTGCATTGGTCTTGTTTTACTTCATTTGTGATGGTCGAGCATAGACAACCAAGACTTACTCAAGATCCCTTAGTGTGTGAATTGTTCCTTGTCAGTAGACACAATATACACTCACTGGCCACTTCATACTAGTTCAAACCCTCCTTACCCACCAGAACTGCCATAATTTTTTGTGGCATAGATTCAACAAGGGACTAGAACCATACCTCAGAGATTTGGTCTATATTTCAGTCCCACTCAACAGGAGTTAGACTATGTGGGTTTGTTTCCCAGTCAGGTTGTCTTGGAGAAGACACTTCATCTGCATCACACACCGCCACCCAGGTGTGAATGGCTACTGGTGTTGGCTGTGGTAACGGAAGTCTCCAATCCAGAAACCATGGCACCAAAATTGATTGGGAGAGGCCCGAACAGCCTCTCCCAATCCAGAAGCCCCTCCAATAAGCTGACATACTCAACTGTCTAAAGCATTTTGTAATCGGGAAGTTTTATTTGTTTTCTGTTAGGTTATAGGCATTTTGCTGTTCACAGGGGAATTCCAGATGACGCCCACCACTCCATCTATGCGGGCTGTGCGCTTTGAGACGGGTCTGATTGAACTGGAGCTTTCCAACAGGATCCAGTGCAAAACTCAGCCTGGCGGCAGCAGCAGTTACCTTAAACTGTTTGGCAAATGTCAAGTAGACCTCAACCTGGCCCTCGGACAGATAGTCAACACCAGGTACGGATCAGCATCATGTCGAAAAACAAGACAGAATCTGGACAAATTATAAGGGTTAAATGTTGTAGTGTCCCCAGTCTGAAGGACATGTGATAAATGATGGACATTTCAATAATGTTAGACCATCATCATTCCCCATTTACTTTGTAGGTATATGAAGAGGCCGGCTCTGACTTCCCACCAGGTGGCGTACTTCCGAACATGCATTGGTCTTCGGAATGCTCTTCAAGAGGAGATCAGTGGTTCCTCAGACAAAGGAGGCGCAGTTCTTATCACACTCAACAGGCCAATTGTTTTTCGCCCAGCCGGTGGCATTTGATCGAGGTTCAGTTTCCTTTTTCTCTGCATACACAAATATCAGGATGAGTTCTATCTGCAGGGTGGCTTTCAGGTGTAATCAGTTTGTGAAATAATCTTCATTATCTATCTTCTGGCCATGTTTGTGTGGAGTGCTGTGTTTTACAGCTGAAGGAGAGAACATTTGACAAGGGATTGCAGGCCTACAGCATTCTTACCCAGACTTCTTTTTCTGGCCGTATCTCCATTCTTCAGTTCCTTGATGTTCTCTGGTGTCTTTCTGTAGCTGTGCTCTTCTGGCTGAATTACAAGGCAGCTTATGACAATTGGAATGAGCAGCGCTTGGGCCCTCAACAATGACATCCATATGGCCACAAAGGAGGTGGTGGACAAGTTGCCAGGCATCCCAGCAGACATCTGTCCAGGCTTTCCAGCACCCTCTTCCTACAGTTAACTGTCAATGATCTGGGACATCTGTCCTGCCCATCACCAACACCTCACAGGTAACCTCTTTCTCCTCGGTGTGTTTTAAATGTTTCCACGATCAGTCGCTTAATCTTTTATTCCTTGAGACAATCTTTTTTTTTTTCTTCAAAAACAGCTACTGTGCATGTTTGTATTGGACACATCGTTATTAATCTTTTTAAGAGTTTTGTGCTTGTGGCTTTCTCAGAATAGAAATGATAGAGATTAATCCTCTTTTACCTCTGAACTTCTTGGATTTTAGGACATATTTATTTTTGGTTGTATTTCTTCTCTTGACTGATATCAACAATAATATTTTATTTACGGGGGATTTTAATACTGTACTTTAATATAACTCCCTCCAAAAGGGGCAAGAGGTCTATTGTACTACAAAGGACAGCTGTCTAACCAAAGACATTTATTTATTTAGTCCGCATGAAAACTAATTAAGTGTTTTTCCAAATTTGGTGTGACATAATCTGTATCTGTACAAAGTTCCTTGTAATTGTATGATATATTGTTTTGGCGTGGTGCCCCCCCCCACCCCACCCCCATTTTTTTCTCCCTATTTTAAACTCAGGTATTTTTCTTTTATTATTGTATTAACTGTATCCAACCGATGTTACAGAATCATTTCATGTAATTCTTTTAAAATTGAGATAATATAATCTATGCCACTAGGGGAAGTACAGTGCAAAATTTCATGTAATTGTATACATTTTCATTTTGGGAGTTTTTCTTTCTTTCTTTTTTAAATTTTCCTCCCAATTTTAAACAGTTTTATTATTAAATTTTGTTCAGTATTTTTTTTTCAAAACTTTTAAAATTAAGATATAATCTCTGCCGACAGGAGAGGTGCAGTGCAAAATTTCAAGAATTTTTGTTTGTATTTTTATTTAAATTTTTTTGAAACTGTTGTTTTTACTATTACGAGGTCTGTTAGAAAAGTAACAGACCTTTTTATTTTTGCATAACCCTTATGGATTTGAATCACGTGCGCTTGCATCAGCCAAGCTTGAACCTTCGTGCGCATGCATGAGTTTTTTCACGCCTGTCGGTTGCGTCATCGCCTGTGCGACACCTTGTGGGAGGAGTGGTCCAGCCCCCTCGGCGGACTTTCATTGTCAGGAAAATGGTGGCGCGACTGCTGCTTTGCTAAATCAAAAGTTTTTTTTTCAGAAACTGTGAGAGACAGCCAGGTGGAAACGATTCGGAAAATTCAGATGGCTTTCGGTGAAGATCTTATGGGGATCACACAGATTAAGGAGCTTACAACCAGATTAAAGACGGCCCACAATGGCGGATGGCGCGGCCACACTCGAGCGGAGATCGACAGGCTGAAACGACCAGATCATTTCCAAACTGAATGCTGTGTTGATCCGGGACGTCATCTGATTAGCAGAGAAATGGCAAGAGAGGTGCACATAGCACTTTTCCTGCACATCCACTGTTAAAGAAGATTTTGTAATGAAAGACGTGCGGCGGAATTGCACGTCAGGATGGAGCCGCTCATGGCGCGGAACAAAAGCACCTCCGTGTTGGAAGTCTCACGGGACATGCCCAGCTCTTCCACCATTCGGAATATTCAGACAGCTTTGGGTGGCTTTTCAGTTGAGTGAGTATCCAAGAAATGCGAAGAGCTGGGCATGTCAGGGCATGTCCTGTGAGACCAACACGGAGAGATGCTTTCATCCGCGCCATTAGCGGCTCTGTGGCGGAATTCCTCTGCTCTGTTTTCATGACAAAATCTCCTTAACAGTGGAAGTGCAGGAAAGTGCTATGTCACCCTCCTCTTGCCATTTCTCTGCTAGTCAGACGACGTCCCGGATCAACACAGCATTCAGTTTGGAAATGATCTGGTCGGTTCAGCCTGTCGATCGCCACTCGGAGCACGGCGCACCATCCGCCATTGTGCTCCGTCTTTAATCCGGTTGTAAATGCTCCTTAATCTGTGTGATCCCCATAAGATCTTCACTGAAAGCCTTCTGACTTTTCCAAATGGTGTCCACCTGGCTGTCTCTCACAGTTTCTGGAAAAAGTTGATGCACCGCTGCTCCAGCCGTTCAGACATTTCCCTCACAATGAAAATCCGACGAGGGTGGAGGACCAGTGCTCACTTAAAGCCTGCTCACAGGCGAATGACGCAACCGACAGGCGTGAAAAAACTCACACATGCGCACGAAGGTTCAAGCTTGGCTGATGCAATCACACGTGATTCAAATCCATAAGGTTATTGCAAAAAATAAAAAGGTCTGTTACTTTTCTAACAGACCTCGTAAATTTGTACATCTAATTTTTCTAAAATTCTTAAGGCAATTCCTTTCAAATTAAACTCATATAATATGATACTAGGAAGGGTACAGTGCAGAGTTTTCATTGCACCATTTTTTTCAAATTTTAAATGGATTTTTTTTTTTTTTTTTACTAATAAATTTGTCCAGCTGGTTTTACAAAAACTCTCCAGGCAATTCTTTTAAAATGAAACTTATATAATCTAGGCTGCTAGGAGAGTTACAGTGCAGAGTTTCATGATTTTTTTTTTTTCTTTCAAATTTTGTACTTGTGGTTTTACTATTTTGTCTATCTGGTATTACAAAAAAATATTCAGGCAGTTCTTTTCAAATTAAACTCAGATATTTGCCACTCGGAGAGGTGCAAAGTTTCAGTTAATTTTATTTGCCTTTTTGTACACTATTTTTTTTTGTTAGAAGTTTGATATCTTTGGCATACATAAATAAAAATATTAGAGGTATTGAGTTCTGGATTTTGGTGGCTGGGGGGTTATTGCTACACTTTCATTAACACACCTCAGCACCCCGGAAATAATTTAGCTTTAATGTATGGCGTCACTCTGGAAAACCAACAGAAAACCACTAGAAGAGAAACACTGGATGTTAATGATGGTTAATATATGAGTTCTTTTGTTATGCTGCACAGTAGAGACACCAGCTGTTATGTCACACTTATTTCCATAGAAAGGACAAGTACCAGTTACGGACGGCGTCCGCAGTGAAGTTGGGGCCGGACCTTCAGTAGGCCAGCAAACAAAAGCACAAAAAGTAACTTGAATCTCTTATGACTACTTGTGATGCTGTGATTTGCATGTTTATTTCTGTCATAACTATGTTTAATGACAAGTAATCTTTGTTAATGTTGCAGGTATTTCCACTTTGTAACAACTGAGCTTCCTCTGCTGGCAAAATTAACAAAGCTTGAAAAGGTGTCTGAGGGTTTTGTGGTGCTCGATTGTGGAGCCGGTATTGGGTTTTTTTTTTTCCTTTTACAATGGAAATCAACTCATTTAAAAAGGGTAAACTTTCAGAAAGGCACTAAATTAAACGTGTAATTCTAACACTCGGCACGGAGTGTGATGACGCAAGTAAAAGAAAGCATGTTAAACTTCCTCACCCAGGCCTCCGTTATGAGTCTGGTGGTGATCAGGTTTAGGGTTTAAGATCATGCAGCGCTAATCCAGGAATTTGGGTAATGGGAGTAATTTCTGTCTAAGTCTATTATGAAATCACAATGTACTAAACCAGAACATTTGGTAACATTTCCATCACAGCTGTACGTGGAACACCCGTTACGTTTGTTATTAAAAATAATGGTAGAAGTCCCAAACGTTTGTGGCTTTCTTCCTATAAATTAAATCAAATTTAAGTAAAATTGGTTCAAACATTTTTAAATTATTTTGTTGACAAGGAAAGCATTTGTGAAAGTAGATATACATCTTACTGTGGTGGTAGTAGTAGTAGTACTATGTATATTACTGTACAGTAACAATGAAATGTTACCAAAGCTTTTCTTTTTTTTTTTCTTTCCCCAGCACATGGACATGGGTTCTTCATCCATTTTTCCACTTCACCTAACTCTAGTCCTGGATAACTACCGTAATCTGTTTGTTGTTGCTCTTGTACCAGGCCAACCACAGCGTGGATTTCGACACTGGATCTGCTCTGGTTCTGACCATTGAGAGCACACTGATCACCGCCTGCTCCTCCGAGTCCCTGGTAAGCAAGGGTCACTTCAAGAATTTCTGCATCCGCTTTGCTGAGGGCTTTGAAACCACCTGGGACGACTGGAAGCCTGACGTTCGGGGGGACCTGGTCATGAACGCCTGTGAGTTTCACACAACAGCAGGGCAGAAGCTTTATTATTTTTATTTTTTTTAAAGTCATACATGATCACAAGCATGATCCAGGGGAACCTCAGAGTGGTTGAGGTGGTAGGTTATGTGCAGCATTTTAGTTATCAGTATGTCGATGTTAATGTTTTTTACTCATCTTTCATAGTGACACACTTTGTCACCTCTGCTCTTGAAATATATAAATTTTAGGGTCCTGTCTTAACACACAGTACAGTACCAGTGTCATTGTTCTTTTCAACACAACGAAACCTGGTCTACAGTCCAGCTCTGTACGGAGAGGGCAACAGAAGTGCCTTACATAAGTGGCTACACAACATGCGTGCACTCTGCCCGCCTCTACATATAGTCACCTGCAGCAGTGGGTTGTTGTTATGCCTACTGTAGGGAAGGAAAAAATGCGCCACTCCAGTATGAAGGGAAGGACAGGTGGCCCTCTGGTTGATCTAATGTTTGGACTACAGTCCTGATAATAATGAAGGAAAATCCATCCCTTCTTGCACACAGCTCCCGGCTTTACACCAGGATTGCTGACACTGAAATAAAGTGTGCTCAGACAAGCCCCAAACTGATTTAGACCATCAGCATGTTTTAGCATCCACCAGCAAAACACAGCCCTGAAATTTCTAAATAATCACCAAGAAAATATTACAGGCTTTACAATCCAACAAATTAAATTCCAGTCACAGTATGCTTTGTCCGGCTAACAGCCCAAACTTGAAGCTTAATATTTAATGTAAAACAGGGTAGTTTAGTACATTTTAAACACTTACCCCTCGCTCACACTGCCTCCAGTGTTACTGTTGCGGTGTATGGATGCAGGATGCAGAGAATCCAAATAATTAAAAAGATACAGACCTCTCTGTGGCCACGGAGCTCTGCGGCTGCGGTTACCAAGATCCTGCGGCGCTGCACATTTTTCCGCAATAAGTCTTTCCTTGCGGGCTGCCGGAGTGCTCACCATCAAAACAGGAAGTGTTTCCATGCCCGCTCGTCTGTAGAAATGTTCGAGCAGAAATAGCATGCGTTACAAGAGATTAGTCATTTATCTACTGGGTTGTAGTTAAGTCTAAATCTTGCACAAGTCTGTACAAACGTGTTGTTATTATAAAGTCACTATTTCATACTTACTCAGAGTAGAAAGCCAAATAGACACCAAAAACAGCGGAGAAGTACAAGACAGGCGTTGCACATCCAAAAGTGGTATTTGTTTACGAGGCACTTCCTTATTATTGGCCTTGTTATCGCGCGAAGCAATGTGAACCCATGTGGATTTCTGCTCTTGCGAGCGTAGTCTCTGGACCTGTTACCGGAGTTGGCCACAGCTCTGCACAGCAGATGGGGGTGGTGTGAGTGGCCCACTGTGGCGCTTACCGAGCCCGCAGACTCGGTAAGCACATCGGAGGCAGTGAGAGCGAGGCCTTTAAGAAGATGGAGCCAAAGAGTATTTGGCGTTTTTGATTGATATATTGCTTGATTGATAATTTATCGAAATACTTGTTACACTCCACCCCCACCCCGCCACCCCCGGTATACAAAACGTTTGGGGCACATCGGAATCACTGTCTGTCTGTCTGTCCATGATTAAGCACAACGCCTATGAAAGCGTTTGGTGTTTTCAGTGAAACTTCACCCAGAGGTTGCACACCGTATGAAGCCGTGTGTGAAGGAAAATAACTCAAACGTCTTCAACAAGAGATAATTGGACTTGTATGATCATGTGTTGCGTGATGTTGTCATAAAAGCAGCTCATTGGATTTAGAGAAACTTCTCCCAGTGGCAGCACAGAGCAGGTGGCTCTGTGGGAGAAACGTATACAGTATAGACCAGGGTTTGATTCCAGGTGTGTGCTTCAGGCTGCCTGTCTGTTCTTGGACAAGACTTCACATATAATATTTTGGCAGCAGACATGGAGAATTTGTTGTCTACATCCAGCACCTCTGAAATATTAAGCTGCTCTTGGCTGTGTGTCTGTGTGATTTGTGTGTAGGTGTCGTCCCTGATGGTACCTATGAAGTCTGTTCCCGGACTACAGGACAACCCTCTGCAGGTTTGCTGTTGTTCTGGTCCATAAAATATAAATGACACACACACACACTCGAGCTCCACAGTAACTTCATGCTTCATTCATTCTTCGTATTCTTGGTTTGATTGCATCTGGAAGCAGAGAGCAGCAGCGCTGGCACCTGGACGCTGAACGTGCTTTGGAAAATGTGCGGTATCGATGTTCACATGGACCCGAACATCGGCAAGCGTCTGAACGCTCTTGGCAACACGCTTACGTCACTGACAGGGGAAGAGGACGTTGACGACAACGGCGACCTGAACTCCAGCAACATGGAGGATCTGTCAGACGAGGATGAAACGGACAGCATGTCGCCCATCCTCCACGTGGTCAGTCAGTGACGCCCCCTTGTGTTGGAAATGTGTTGGAAATTATCTTTTAACTCTCAGTACTTAGAGGTATAATGTTTGCGATGCAAAAATTATGAAATTATTATTGTAGTGTTTTGAAATATCCTGCTGAAGGCATCATTTGTGAACAGATGTCTACGTTTGGATTGTCAGCCAGCTGAGATGTTTTGGAGAACACGTTCATAGGTGATTTATTACTTTACTTGAATGTCAGCCAAGGACAGAAACAAGATTTCGAAAAGACAAAATTTGAGCCTCATGCTGGTATAAGATTTTTTTGTTTTTCTCTGAGCTGTTGGTTAAAGGTACACCTGTGGTTACTATAAAGGAAGCAAGGAAGGAAGTTAAAGGGTAACTGCAATGTGTCTGTCTCACTTTGCGCGCACACACACACAGATGGCGCGCTGTCTTGCGTGCTTCTGTGCTTAAAGGTGGCCCCTCTCAGATTTGCTTTCAGATCTCCTCCACCTGTTGGTTTGACTCTGGACTTTTTTAAAACTGTTTTAATATTTTTAAGCTTGTTTTGAGTGTTATAACCAGTTTTCCAAAGCAGAGATCAACAGTGGAGTGTGGTATGAAGTTGGTTTATTGAACACTGGCTCAGCTGGCTCCATGAGAAAACGCAAGTTACATAGTGTTATCCAGGTAGCAACAGGTGAGGTGATCGGTTGGTCAATCAGGTGAAAGTCCAAAACTCAGGACACCAGTCCGTCATGCAACAGTATCCTTGAGGGGAGCAGCAAAAGAGTCATCCAAAGAGATAAGCAGAGGGTCAGTAATCAAAAACCAAACATACCAGGCCAACAAACCAGGAAGCGGCAGGCTTTTCTCAGAAAACGCAAAAAGGCACAGCAAGAGAGCTGGCATCAAATAGGCAATCTGACACAGATGTGTTGAATTGTGAATGATTAAAAATTATTTTGGTTGAGAAGTTCTTAAGTATTGTCAATAAAATATGTGTATCATGGCCCCTAAAAGATGTTGTCAAATTTAACTTGTACTGAACACATCACCAGATGGCAACTACTTAACCTCAAAATATGCTAGGAAGTATGGAGGTAGTTATTAGTAGTTAATACAGTGAGTACCGTAGATACTTCAAGTTGTGTGATGATTACTGTTGTTTTTTTAGTTTATCATTAATATAATAATGACTATGTATGTAGGGCTTTTGCAGGTATCAAAGCACTAAACAAAATAAACTTAAATAATAAAAGAATAAATGCCAAAAATAAAATTACACTATAAAGATGCGCAAAACTCACAAATTAAAGAGCTGAATTAAAAATAAAAAAATGGGCTCACGTTTATATTGATGTGTTTGCAACAATACGAGGTCTGTTAGAAAAGTATCTGACCTTTTTATTTTTTGCAAAAACCAGATGGATTTGAATCACGTGTGCTTGCATGAGCCAACCTTGAACCTTCGTGCGCATGCGTGAATTTTTTCACGCCTGTCGATTGCGTCATTTGCTTGCAAGCAGCCTTTGTGTGAGGATGGGTGTAGTCTCTCATCGTTTTTTCTTTGCAAGGAAATGGCGGAACGACTGAAGCAGCGTGACTGCATCAAATTTGCCAGAAACTGGGCAACAGCCAGGTGGAAACCATTCGGATTATTAAGACGGCTTTCGGTGACGATGCTATGGGCATCACACAGATTAAGGAGCGGTACAACCGGTTTGAAGACGGCCGCACAACGGTGGAGAGCGCACCGCGCTCTGATCAACCATCAACATGCTGAAATGACCAGATCATTTCCATAGTGAATGGTGTGATGATGTGGGAGTGTCGTGTGACTATCCGAGAAATTGCGGAAGAGGTGGACATCAGCACTTTTTCGGCACATTCCACTGTGACAGAAGATTTGCCATGAAAGAGTTGCAGCGAAATTCATGCCGATGGGTTTGGCACGAAGCTGATGGCACAGCAAAAACACCTCCGTGTTGAAGTCTCACAGGACATGTTGTGACATGTTCACCTCGTCCACAATTTCTCGGATAGTCACACAACTGAAAAGCCATCGAAAGCCGTCTGAATCTTTCGAATTGTGGAAGAGGTGGGCATGTTACAACATGTCCTGTGAGACTTCAACATGGAGGTGCTTTTGCTGCGCCATCAGCTTCATGCCGAACCGACCGGCATGAATTTCGATGAATTTCGCTGCAACTTTTTTCATGGCAAAATCTACTGTCACAGTGGAATGTGCCGAAAAAGTGCTGATGTCCACCTCTTCCGCAATTTCTCGGATAGTCACACAACGTTTCCGCATCACCACAGCGTTCACTTTGGAAATGATCTGGTCATTTCAGCATGTTGATGGCTGACCGGAGCGCGGCGCGCTCTCCACCGTTGTGCGGCCGTCTTTAAACCGGTTGTACCGCTCCTTAATCTGTGTAATGCCCATAGGATCATCACCGAAAGCCGTCTGAATAATCCGAATGGTTTCCACCTGGCTGTTGCCCAGTTTCTGGCAAAATTTGATGCAGTCACGCTGCTCCAGTCATTCCGCCATTTCCTTGCAAAGAAAAAACGAGAGACTACACCCATCCTCACACAAAGGCTGTTTACAAGCAGTCGACAGGCATGAAAAAATTCATGCATGCGCACGAAGGTTCAAGGTTGGCTCATGCAAGTACACGTGATTCAAATCCATCAGGTTTTAGGAAAAAAATAAAAAGGTCAGATACTTTTCTAACAGACCTCGTATCTGCCAGCAATCTGTGTCCATTTGACAATTTCTTTTATCCAAACTGCATCAAATAATATCCAGTATATTGTCTAAGTCACATTTATTTGTCCACCTTGCTTATTTTTGTAATTTAGTAATCCTTATGTTACACACCACAAGCTGAGGGCTTCCTGCATAAATCCACTGTGCATCTCATGACATCGTTTGTCAAAACTCCATCAAATGACATCCGTTCTCACCTGTTCTCAGTTTGGTTTTGTTGTATTTTCCTTTTTCTGTGAACCATGTTGCTGTAACAAAAGAGTTTTGTAGCCAGTTAAAGAGAAGAAGCTTCCAGCTGTTAAGTTAGGCACTCCCCAGTAGTTCCTGGAGTCAGTAGGTACAGAAAAGTTTCAGGAGACAAAGTGGTTCAATAGCTTGAATAATGTGAAGCCCAGAAATGACCTGTTGGTTCCTGAATTAGTTCCTGCAGTGTACTGTTCTATCCATATCTGTCCCTGCCGCTGTTTGCAGAGTCCTGAGCCCCAGTTCAGTCCACGGCTGACTTTAAAGAAGCGTCTGGTAAACCACATCCTGGGCCTGAGTCCCAGACCTCAGAGTGTATCTCTTGCACCCGACAACTTGTGCTGTCCATCACCTCATCCCCAGCTAGGTGGTGTCAGGGGCGAAAGACCTCTCTCCTGGCCTGTGTATGTAGCCACCTTCAGTAACTCTCTGACAGGCTGACAAAATAATTTCTGGTGTCTCAATCATCTGCAGCTACCATCTGACGGCTGTGGATTCCAAAAGGCTGTGTTCAAACTAATTGAATGGTGTTGCTTAGCATTTGCTTTTGTTGCTCTCCTCATTAGGTAGAAATGATGGTGAAAGGAAGTAAATGAGTGTGATAAAAATTCTCCCTGGGAGTGGTGGTGCTGATGGTGGTGGTAGCTTCTGTTTTGACTTTGGTTTGTGGATTCCGCTGCATATAACTTAATCAGATTGATTCATAATGAATATAACCCACTTTTAATCAGATTATGGCAGATTTTTTACTTCCAGGAGCTGCCTGGTGGAGATTTATTTCAGAACCAGTGCGGGTTTGATCAACGGGTTTGTTGTCTGTTTGTCTATCTATAAATGTGTTTGGGTGTAACTTGTTTTTTGACCCAACAGGAGACCGTTGACCCCAGAAGGCAGATGATGATGAGCAACCAGGTGGTTGACGCTCGTGGGAGGAAGTTTTCCAAGAGAGTGGTGGACATCAGGGAGCTTAACGAACAGGCCAAGCTCATCGATGACCTCAAGTAAGGTTGAAGATCATCAGGAGCTTATGGTGTTACTGATTCTCCTTTAGTATCCATCTGTTGTCCATCAACCTTTTCTTTAGATCGCTCCTCCTACCAGAGTTCTTATTAACAAACAAAAATTGGGGGATGGGCAGTATCAAGTCACCCAATCCATCTGTCTATGTAGTCTTTGAAGTACACCTCCTCCAAAACCAGTTGTTGGCTTTCGAAGAAATACCACACAATGGAAGCACACTTTATCAGCATCTGCATGGCAGAAGGCCATTGGAACTTTGTGTCGAATCTATGCCCCCATGTGATATTGACTTCTTAAGTATAACTCTTAAACCAGTTTATAGATTACAATGAAATTCCACTCAGTACTTGTACACTATTGGAAGATGTGCATGAGGGAAAATAATTCCTGTCCAGCACCTTCAGTAGCAGAAAATTCAACTTTCATTGTTGTTTTAAAATATATTTGTCCATACATGTACATAGGTTGATCAATTTATTATTTATCATGTATTGGATCACAAACGCTTTACTACCACTGAGATGCATGCAAATAACTAGTATGGCAGAGTGGAAGGTCTGAATTTGAGAGCTTGCATCAATCTGAATGTTCTGCCTTACAAACTAGGCCCATCACACCACAAGCTAATAGCTAGAATTTAGAATTTCCATCCACAATTTCTACAGGAAGTGGAAATGTGGTCACATTTTCCCATTGTTACCCCTCGTAGAGTTCTTGTTGAATGGTTCTGAATTTTTAAGCATGTGAACTGAACCCACAGAAGGTCCATCGTTCTAGCAAGCTTGGTATCTTAAAACTTAACTTTGAAACTCTCAAAATCAAATTTCTTACACATTAATAAATACTGAGAGAGCAAAGCTCTGCATGCCAAACAAACATGCATTTATGAATTTATAAATGCTGTTGTTTTTTCTTTTTTTTTTTACTGAATTTTGAGGATTTAAGCAGGAAATGTACCAGAAGCCCTTGAATGCTCACATTGCACAGAAAATGGTGACAAAAGCTGCTAAAATGTACAGCAACGTCTTGACTGTTTATTCATTTGAGAATTTTAACTTTTGGCAAAAAAAATAACATGGTTTGACAGCCAGAAATCAGTTTAAAGTGTGTGTCCCTTGTCCTTGTGGGAAAATTACTTAACTTACGGAAAGTGGAAATTGTTAAAAATTCTGCCAAAACTCCAAACTGCTACTACTTCTCTGGATTGAAGGGCAGGTTCATAAAGAAATGTGAACATAAAACCATTATCCTTTAGTTCAGCCCTTGAGGATTGGGGTGCATTATTCTCAGTGGTACCTAGAGATTTGCTCTGTAAGAGATTGTAAAGTACGTCTACATCAGGTCAGCTTGTCTTAAGGTTATTTCTGAGGCTGTGCCGTAATTCCACTGTTAGAGAAAAGAAAATGTGTTCTGTTATCTTAATCCTCTTTTCTTTAATTCAGGAAGCTAGGGGCCGTGAGGGCACCATCAACCAGGAGATCCAACGCTACCAACACTGGAGTCTGTGGCCGTCAACGACATAAGGAGAGACGTCAGGAAGAAGCTCCGGCGCTCCAGCATGAGGGTGAACGCTCCTCCATTTACCTGATGGAATTCTTATTTATCACAGCATCTTAAACTCTTATCGGTGCTTTATTGGCTGTATGTTGACTCTAAATCACCGCTCTCCGTTCCTTACCAGGCGGCCTCGCTAAAGGATAAGTGGGGTCTTGGCTACAAACCGAGTTACAATCGTTCCAAAAGCATTTCAGCAGCAGCGGTCGACCCCCTCTGAAAAGGATGGAGAGACAGAGGTAACGGAGAAGTGCATACAATCTCGTTCTCTTCAATTCTGAGCCAAGTGTAACTTAATTCACACTTTGCTACAAAGAGGCGAGTAGGAAATAAGTGAACTCCACTTCACCTCAGTACTGTTGGTGCTGGTTTTGCATATTTTTACATTCCTTTTTTTTTCATTTAACACTGTTTAACACAGGATTTGGTGGCACAGAAACACTGTGTTAGTGTTTAAATCTTCTCGGTAATGTGTTGAAATGCTTCAGTTGGTGGCACTCGTTACAATGAATTCTGCACCATTTCCAAAGATAATGTGTCTACCGGAGTGCTGAAGTAATGTGGGTGTGGAAAAAACATGTATTTCTTCTTTTAAAAAACATAAATAAACCAGGAATGCTAAAACAGGTGCACTGTATGTACACTAACAATTGTATAAATGTGATTAACGCTTGGCAACATCATCACCAAAATTTAACAGGTTCCACTTCTAAAATTTCCTACAATTTGGGTATTCATGTTGAAGTAATCCCCCAAACAGTCAAACTAAAGCAGCAATTAGAGGGTAGACCAGACAAACAAATTGAAATGTACTCCATATGAAGTTGCAACTTGGAGTGTTGCAACTTCATATCCAAAGACAAATTAACTGTCTACAAATTACTTACAGTTGTTTTAACTTTATTGATGCCAACTATAAAGTGAAACATTGTCACTTGCAACTCAACATAACAGTTTTCTTGAACACATATTCCAGTAGGATTGGACCCAAAGGATGTTTCTGCAGCTGACGGATCAGGTTTTATGTGTAGATACACAAACCTTTCTTAATTGTCATTTTATTAATTGAACTAAAAAATAAGTTTTGAAAGCTATAAGAAGAAATCAGTGTTTGGAAAATTACTTTTGAAATGTAATAGATTACACATTTCTAGTTACTCTGTTTAAAAATGTAATAAGTAATGTAAGTATTTTAATTACTTCAGAGTTATCAATGTAAGTTATTATTTTTCTAACAAATGTTTTAAACTGGACAATAAATATCTTAAAAATATCTGAAATATCTTAAAAATCTACATTTAAACTTGGCTGTGTCGACCTCAAAACAGTGATTACCGTACTTTCCAGAGAACAAATCACACCGCATATGTCGCATTGGATCAGAAATGCCTCTGTAAGAGAGGGGGGGGGGAAACGTATATAAGTCACACCGGAGTATACAGTAAGTCGCATTAATCACTTCATGCAAGAAGAAGCAAAATGGATTTAATTGCTACATTATTCATTTAAAAGGCACACAGTGTTAAGGAGGACAGCTAACGAGCTAATTAATGTCACTAGAAGGGCACAAAATGTAAGTAAACTGCTTCTTTCAGCCACTGAACAGACAATCGTGAGGTGAAACGTACCACGCAATGAGACATTTGAAGACCCGAAGTATCATTTATGCATTTACAGCACAAACCGTGTTTTAGCCATTGGAAGCTAAGAGCTAATTAAATCCAATGACATATTTGTCTCAGTGGTTTTTTGTAAGCAAGCCCCTTCAGCTGCTCCCTTGTTATCTAGTCAGAGATCCAGGATGGGTCTGCATGTTGATTTGGCACAAGTTTTACGCCGGATCCCCTTCTGGTGGAGAAATGTGGCAGGTGGGGTCTGAACCGGAAACCTTCCGCATTGAAACCAAGTGCACTAACCACTTGTCACCACCCCTACTCAACAGGTGGGTTCATGAAAAATTGAGAACATGAACATGTAAAAAGCTTAGATGAAAACAAAGGATGAGAACATGAAAACATGAGAATAAGAAAAGATGAAAGTTGAGAACATGACAGGATGAAAACATGCAAGAGATCATGAAAATATGAAAAGTTGAGAACATGAAAGGATTAACTGATGACTGCATGAAAAAATGAGTACATGAAAATGTGAAAAGATAAGAACATGAAAATGTGAAAAATGAGAACATGAAAATGTCAAAAAGATGACATGAAAACAAAGAATACCATGAAAAGATGAAAGTTGAGAAGATGAAAACATGCAAGAGATGAGATCATAAAAATATGAAAAAATGAGCATGAAATCGTGAATACATGAAAAAATGAGAATATGAAAACATGAAAAATTTTTGGTGATCCACGTTACTCAGAAATATGCCATTCCTGCACAGCTCAGATACAAAGCACAGGCTAAATGAATATTTTACACATGTGCTTTTTATATTATTCGTACATCCAAATGCTTTATATCATCAATATTTTAACTATTAACTGTAACATCATTACTTTTTCCTCAGAAACTGTAACAAATTACAGTTACATTTATTTTGCAACTTAGTTACTTGACTCACGTACATGTAACTAGTTACTCTCCAGCACAGGAAGAAATGGGCAGACAGAAGAAGTATATTAAGTAATCCTAACCTGAGAATGTGTGTTCACTAATCCCAGCTAAAATCTGGCTCTGGAAACAAGCTCAGCTCAGGTTTTCTTAAAGAACTCGCAGCTTTCTTCTATGTATCACGTCTGTGATGATGAGTTGCTGCAAATAGGACGAAATACACTAAATACAATAAAATAAAATAAATGTCACATTGTATTGGTTTAGTTGATTATTTGTCATCTCACTGTCCAGTTCCAGATTAGGAGATGTGGAGGATTTACCGGATGCCCGCCTGGACGTGGCGCCTCCAGGACCAAGAGTCACCTTCAGCATCCAGGACACGGTAATCACACGTCCACTAATTGCTCTTTGGAATCAGAGAAGGATAATAGACCAGTTAGTTGTGGTGTTTTTCCAGATTTCATTCCACTGTAAGAAGCTGTTCTTACTGCATTTTATGTCATTTTCATTTTCGGGCCATTTCATGTTAACTGTAAAGATCATTTTGTCTTCCTCCACTTCAGTGTCTCACTGTAAGAACTCTCTGCACTACACAGTATTTGGGTATTGATATTAAATAGTAGTGCTTAAAGGTTTAATCAATGTAACTAACTCTAACTTAAAGAACTTCTCAACTTTTTTTTTCTTAGCCTCTGTTTTGAAGGAATTCTTCTTGATCTTTTTTTTTTTTTTAACTGAAGATGAAAAGACAGGCTTTGGATGCATCAAATGCACCCATCAGTCCAGGAGAGATATTCAAGGTACATGGTTCAAAAAGCTCAACAAGTTGATAACAACAATAACAACAAATATTTTTTTCCTCTTCTCCTCTGTGAGTCCCTTAACCGTGCTGAGAGGATTTCAAAATTGCAAAATCAAAACAGGATGATGACTTTGTGCAAGATTCTGCAACATACAGTTGGGTCCGTAAGTATGTGGACAGTGACATTACGTCATGACAGCATTGTGTCTCAGTCCAAATATTTATGGCCTTGACTAGATGACGAGTGTCAGTATTGAATGTTGATGTTACCCTGTCCTTTCTCTCTGTGCTTACATAAATTAATTTCCTGGATTTTTATTGATATGCACCATCAATTCAAATAAGACGGTGATATTATGTGACCTGCAGTTTTTATTTTATTTTAATTTTTTGTTCGTTCCTTATTTTAATTAAGATCACCTGAAGCATTTAATTTGCTTTTGGTGATTTGCAGTCACACATTCTGATCCTGTCTTGAAATTGCATAAAAATCCAAATCAGCTTTAATCTCAATTTCTTCACTGGTTTCCAACATCTTAATGCATGGTTTACCTCTGCCAGCCGTCACAGCTGTTCCCATAAAATCAGGCTCACTCTGTTTTGACTGATTTTTTTTCAAGCTTTTTTTTTTTATTGAAGGTAGAATTTTTTTTATCAAACAATTCTGAAATGATTAGCAGTTTGTACACATTCTGTAGAATTGGGCCTCATTAATTAATGCTGTGCTTTTTGTTCTTTTTTAATCTTTTAAATTAGTTTAAACTAAAATCTTAAATTGGATGCACCTTCTAGGAAATGTATAAGTAACATAACAGAATTTTCTGCTGTTCAGCAGTGACCAAAAGCTAAAAGGATGAGCACTATGGATGGATGGATGGATGGTTATTCTAGATTGCGTGATGAATGCAGAGATACGTATTTCAAGTAGTTCCTACTGAATCCACACACAAAATTCATATTTATTGAAGCATAATTACCAGTTGTAATTTAAAACATATCCCAGAACTGTTCCAATATAATTACAAGTAAGTATGAAATATATGTTCCCATTTAATACATGTTACATTAACGCACATATAATTATTAGACTACTCTTTATTGTAAACTTGAAAATACAAACTTTCTCAAATTAAATTTGTTTTTAAGGTCAGAATTATTGGCACCCCTGAACTTTCTGTACATAAGTTAGGGCTCTTGGTGAAATTCTGTTGTTTTTTCATTAAATGTCCACCAAGTGAAGATATTGCTCTATTTCAAGAGCTATGGGACACAACAAATCTGTTGCTTGTAATAGTAGATGTTTAGAAGTAAATGCAAATGTGCAGATTTTGTAAATCTGAATATTTACTAAGAAATTTACAATATTACTGAACAAAAAAAAAAATTCATATCCTGACATAAAAATGTATATTTATTTCACTATATGACATTGGACACTTTATTATACATTCTGATCATATAAAATTGGTTTGTTTGTACTCATTTCTAAACATTTTTTTAATTGTGTACTTAAAATTCAGAGGTGCCAATAGTTCGACCTGAAGGTTTTTCTGGGTTTGAATGTAGGTGGATCTCTCTGCAGCGGTATTTTCCTGCTTTTTGAAAATCTTTTTCCACTTTGGTTGAAGAAAAAAGAACAACAAAAAAAAGTGTTCGCAATGTTTTAATGACAGACCCAGACTGGCTTTGCTTAATGCCATGTAGCTGGATGTTCTTGCCCTGACATTTGTGTAACCCTAAATGAATTGAAGCTATGACACGGGTTGAGCGTAATGAAGCGTATCAGCACTTTACATCTTAGCTCTGGCCTTGAAGCATTCCAGCAAGTCTGGATGTGTCATCTTCTTCTTTCAACCCTTTCAACGTGTACTGTATTTTATGCTGTACAGAATCAGTCAGCCTTGTATTTCTGGTATTCAGACTCTTTCTTCTGGCGTCTTTAAGAATCGTGGACTTTATTGGATTTTCTTTATTTCCCCATTGAGAGGCTTTTTTTTATTTCTCCTGTCAGGGCCTCATGTAACCCTGCATCTTCCTTCTTGTCTCAGTTTTGTTTGATTCTCCTTAACAACATTGCATGACCTCTGAGAGCCTCTGAGATCTCTTCCAGGCTGGGAATGCTCTGTCATTGTACGTGTCCTTATTGAAAAGCGTGTATATGAGCTGGTGCATTTCCTTTAACGTTAACACAGAAAACAAACCAATCATACTCAGGTATGTGGACATTTCTCTTTGTCAGTACCCTACTTAAGGTACCAAGTGTTTCTACATAAGTATTTGAAGGAGATATTTCTGACTGTAGCTATTGGTGTTGGCCAGATCTAAAGTCATTGCTGTGCTTCAAAATGCAAGAACAGACAAATGAACAGGGGTTAAGGCCTTATGACGTTTATTTGACGTCATATTTGGGGCACCTGAGGGGTAGTACGGTGGTGTAAGCTTGGTGCGCTTGCCTCCCAAACAGAAGGATCTTTGTTCAAAGGCCAACCATGCCCATTCTCCATGAAAATTCAGTAAGGTATATATTCTATTATGCATTCCAATTTTAAGGTAGAACTCTACTAGTGTATACTAAAGTATGTCTAATATCTAAAAAAAAAAAAAAAAAAGAGTAGAGCCACTTAGGTGCCTGGTTTTGAGAACCAGGGATGGTTCTGATGTACCTTCCATGTACATCTGAAGGTGTATCAAACTCCCTTGTAGAACTTGTGCAAAATCAGAGCACAATCAATACGTGTGCGACCCAAAAGAAACAGTTGTAGTCTGTGCACAAAGACTAAGGTAGACCTACAGTCGCTTTGAACTGATCCCAGGAAGATGACTTACTGAGCTGAAAGTTGTACTTCTGTTGAAGCATACTGGTACCTTAAGTAGGAAGAAATGTATACAGCCTTGAAAGCCTTTGTGATTCCACTTTAATGCTGCCCTTCTTTGAAGTTTCCCGAGGAGAACGAGGGGGAACTGTTGTCCGTCACCATTGATGATCCATCCCATGCTCATCCTCTTCTCATCACTCCATCGCCATCCATTAGTCTGGGCCCACACTCAGTTTTCAGTTCCCCTGGCACACCTGCCATCTTCTCACCCATAATTCCCTTCCAGCATGATGACGCGAGCGAGACGAGCTGTCGTCTTCCTCTTCCGAAGAGTCTGAAAACGAGGACGACTTTGAACACGGCAGACCGCCCAGCTATCGAGGCCTTTGTGAGTGGTCATCTGGTTTATCTGCGCTCACGTTTTTGCATTGATTCTTGTATGACCACAAACCGTGTTCATTTCAGATTGACTTTATTCTAAAAGTAAAGCCTTTCTCACTTCATTAAACAGCATTTTTTTAATGTTTCCAGCCAAACATCACAGGAAGTCAACAGGCTTTTCAGCTGTGAGTCAGCTGTTCAGCGACCGCTGGCCGAGCACGCCTGTCGGTCGCAGCTTCAGCGGCCCAACAACCGAAAGAAATAGCGACTTTGAGCTTGATATTCGTGTGGAGATCGACAGCGGGAAGTGTGTCCTTCACCCCACAACTCAGCAAAACGAGCATGAGGATGTTTCTCTGAGGAGGTACGAGGAGAATGGATTTAGGACAAGTCGTAATTTATAGTTCTTCACAGTAGTTTGGGACGTCCTGTGACTTTAACTCTACTACAACTTTATACTGAAAAATATAAATATAAGCATTTATTATTATATAATAATTATAACTATATAATAGCACTTTCATGGGAAAGAAAGCACTAAACTAATTAAATTCCGTGATAAATCACAAATTAAAGAGCTGGTAATATAGAAAAGTGCGACTTTTACTACAGGAAATACTGAAGATAAGTAAAGAAAGATGAGTTAAGCATCCAGACCCTTGTCCCTGGTATAGAATCACTCGGTGCAGACTGCAGGCATTTTGAATTTGACATTTAGTATCAGCAAAAGGTTCTCTCTTCTTTTTTTTCTTTTTTCTTTTTTTTTTTTTTACCTGTCAGCATTATTTGCTCATTGTCACCTCCCTGTTGGAAGAGACTGTAAAGCTCCAACACTCTCCACCATCGGAGTGTTTCAGCCTGGTATAAATAGGCCTCGGTGCAACATTCCTCTTCTCCCTGTGGGTTTTGTAGGAGCTGCGAGCGCAGTCTCAGGAGCCTGGATCAGGATTCTCCCCCCAAGAAGAAAATGCAGCCAAACTACAACTCCACCAGCCATCTCCTAGCTGGCAAGAAATGCCCCTCTACCCTGCAGACTAAATCCAATGACATGGAGACGACGGTCTTCTACATTCCTGGAGTAGATGTTAAGGTTAGCTTCTCTTTTTTGAGGTTTCTACGTTGTCCTACCCTGATATGAAATCAGTGTAATGCAAGACTTAATCAGGAGTACAGTTATCGCACAAATCAACTGAGACATGCTCTCCGTTCCTCTATCACTTTAGCTCTGTTTCTGTTTTCTGCTTGGAATCATTCTGTTTTCTTCACCCTTGCAGTTGCACTACAATTCCAAGACCCTGAGGATGGAGTCACCCAATGCCTCCCGTGGATCCTCCCTCCCTCGCACTCTTTCCAAAGAGTCTAAGCTGTATGGTATGAAAGATAGCGGCCCTCCCATTCCTCTCAATGCTGTCCAAATCAAGACTAACTCGCTCCTACCTCCCCCGCACCCACCTCTTCCATCAGGTACTGAGAATTCCCTGAAACTCTGTTGCATGTTGTATCATCTCTAGTAACTGACACCAGAGGTCAGCATCTCTCCACTGTGGCCTCTTAGATCGACCGAGCGAGTAGCAGGGTTGAATGTCCGGTGAAGATTAGCATTAATGCTACAACATAATTGTTGACGTGTAATTATGTGAAGCTTAAGAAAGCAGTTTGAAACCATTTAGAGCATCCTCCCACCCCATGTCCTTGATCAAAACTGTAAATGACATTTGAAACACAGCTGGTGATCATTTTAATTCATCTGTGATTTTAGCCAAAGGCAAGGGCAGTGGAGGGGTGAAGACTGCCAAGCTGTATGCCTGGGTCGCCCTCCAAACTCTGCCAGAAGAAATGGTCATCAGCCCCTGTCTCTTGGACTTTCTGGAAAAGGCACTGGAAACAATTCCCATCACTCCCGTAGAAAGAAGCTACACAGGTCAGTGAGCGGGACTGAATCGATCATTTAAAGTGTGCATTTGTAGTGTACACCGGAGCTGTGCCGGGTAACATTTACACAACTTTGATCCCAAACGACTCTGCCGTCCTAATCTTTTATGCATCTCAAAGCCAACACAGGTCTGTGTAGTTTCCACCTGATACAGCTGTATTTTTTACTCTCTGCACTCACTATATCTAAAAAATAAATAATGTAAAGCGATTGTGAGTGTTAGTCTGAAAATGAGCTCTGGTTGAGAGGGAGATTTTCCTTCCCACTGTAGCCAAGTGCTTGCTCACAGGGGGTCGTTTTGACCGTTGGGGTTTTACATAATTATTGTATGGCCTTGCCTTACAATATAAAGCGCCTTGGGGCAACTGTTTGTTGTGATTTGGCGCTATATAAAAAAATTGATTGATTGATTGATTGGTTAGAAACTGTGTTGGTGCAGTGTTATCAACTGGAAACACTGTGATTGCACCATAGACCAGCAAAAACATATATTCTACACGCTAGTGTATTTGTGGTATTTAAAGGATGCAGTACTCTGACACGGTTGACATAAGCAGATTCCCCATGTGCACAAACACCCTGCATGTATACACAAAAACTGAATTGAACACAATCATTACATGAAATAAAAATAAAATACTCTTACAGGTTGGTGCATTCACCGCTTTCTCAATAACAGAGCTTTGAGGTGGGGTAACGGGTGACATGGAGAGTTTAAAATGAGTTGGACACACCCCCAAATCCATTTGCATTTTGCTTTTTTTGATGGCGCACTGTAGATTGTCAGCATGGGGCCCTACATTTAATCTGAATTAATTTAGTGACTAAAAGTTCACGTATTTTCATCTGAAATGGCTTGTACTGTTTTGAAACTGTAGCCATTGTTTGGATGATCAGTGGTGAAACACCTTCAAAGCTAAAGAAGAATTCCAGTCCCTCTGACAACCTCCATTGACACTTCTTTTGTTTTCTGTCTGTGCTTATGTCTGTTAGCCGTTACCCAAGAGGAGGACATGGGTCAGTTTGACACAGTGGAGCCGCTGGAGGAATCCACAGCCTCCTTGACTTCCTCTTCCACGTCTGCCTACTCTTCCTTCCCTGTGGATGTAGTTGTCTACGTCAGAGTCCAGGTACTAACACTCTGGCAGCACGTCCTACTGTAATTTAACTTTCGTGGCCATAGTTTTCAAGTCACCATGACTTGTACATGATATTAAAAAAGGCATCGAGACTGCAGTGCCTCACGGCCACCAGCTAATTTTATTTTATTTTTTAACTTGACATCAAAGTGTGGCGTCATTGACATGACAGTTAGCCCAGGAATCTGCAGAACACAGTGCTTCAGTGTTTTATCTAGTTCATGAGATGTGGTCAGAAATTATTTTAGGCCATTTCCTCTGACCTAGGACTTTAACATGGACTGTGTTGCAAGGGGCCAGTACACTGAGTTTATCCACCAAGTTTGACTGAAATTGCTCTTTGCATTTTGAAGCTATTGCTGCAGACAGTAGACAAAGAGCATCCTTTGGTGTGACCATGACCTTTGACCTGTGGTCTTGACATAACCTGTGTAGAAAGATGACAGTACACTGAGTTTATCCACCAAGTTTGATTGAAATTGCTTTTTGGGTTTTGAAGATATCGCCATGGAAGGCTGATTTTGACCTCTGATTTAACCTTGAGCTTTGACCTCTTACATGACATGATGTCGTAAAACCGTACACTGAGGTTACCCACCAAATTTTTATAGAAATTGCATGTCACGTTTTGAATGTATCACTGCGAACAGTATATGATACGTGACCTTTTACTTGACCTTGATCTCTTGCCATGACCTGTATTTTAAGAGGATGGTCCATTGCCGTAGCCAGTAGATGTGACTTTTGATTTGACCTTGACATAACTTGTGGTACCAGAGGACAGTAGACTGAGTTTATCCACTGTGTTTTATTGAACTTGCCCTTTGTGTTGTTAATGTGTTGCTGCAGAAAGACACAGTAGTCAGTAATTTAATAATTTGGACTGTAATTGAGAAACACAGAAGGCTGTTTTGTATAAATTGGACAGTTTTTGTGTTGATGTTGGACTGATTGAGTTGCATGAAGATGCACACTGGGGCAGGTGTGAAACATTGGAAATTTCCGCCCTGTTCATGTTGGTTTAATGTAATTTTTCTGTATTCTTTAGTTTGATACCTTCGCTGAGAGTTTATCAGTCAGTGCAGGGAGACGAGCGGCTGGATATTCAGCTGAAGAAATGGAGATTTTAAAATACATGGCCTTCTGTCCGTCTCTTCAGCCCTCTCAGATCCGCTTCAGCTGCCTGCCAATGTCCAGGGTGGAGTGTATGCTCCAGCTGCCCTCTCTGGACCTCGTCTTCTCCTCCAACCGTGGCGAACTTGAGACCCTGACAGCAACTCATCCCATCGACACTCCACACCCACCTCCTCCACGCCACCAGGACAGCATATCCCCAAAATACCCCCAGCAAAGGTCTGTAGATCACAACTTTGAGCTTAGTGTTAGAACGCTGAGCATTTCACATACGGCCGGCACCGAGGCCCCCGCGTGATTTAACGTATTTCACAGCTTGTTCTCTTCCATCCTTTACTTTGCTCTGCACTCTTTTTGCAACATCACCGTGCACCTTCTGTTATTCCTCTTGATTTTGTCGGTTCACTTCACAGCTCCTTTGTCCTCAGGTGGTACAATACGCTCTACTGCAGGTCACATTATTAGTTTTAGGTTTTCACACGTTTTTATCCGGTGTTCTCTTTAAGTGAACTACATTAAACACTTGGATTCATGGAAGCTTTATTCTGCACTTTTAATCATGATTAATGCAGCTCACCGGCACCTCCTTTTCATATCTGTATGTGAGACGACAGCAGGTCAGAGTAGAGGAGAATAATCCTCAACAGTTGAACAAAGGAAGCTATACATTTTCAAAGTGTTGTCAGGCCCACAAATTTCCCCCAATGTTAAATCCTTAACATACCACATAATGAACGCTAAAGATTGTGCTCATCCAATTCACTTAATCTTTAAATGCACATTTTGTTCTGGAGCCAAAACATAATGGCAGAGCATTAATATTACAGTACTCCGTTGTTGCAGGCTTCTTTCACTCAGTGGAATAAAGTTCTTCTAACTGTTCTTGCAGGTTTGCCGGTTTTGTTGCGGCTGATGCTGGTTTGTTATTTTTGTGTTTTCCGCCGTTGTCTCCCTCCCTGCAGCCTCTCCGTTGTTGGGGAGTCCTCTGGGCAGGAGCCGCCACAGCAGCAGCCAGTCAGATCTCAGCTGCACCCCCAGTAACTCCTCAGGCCTCAGCTTCACTGCCTGCATGTCTGACTTCTCCCTCTACGTCTTCCACCCGTACGGCGCCGGAAAGCAGAAATCCGCAGTTACAGGTCTACCCCCGGGCTCCGGGCCCTTAGGTACGCAAAGAGAAAATTTATCACGTCAATCTTGAAAATGCTCAGGAAATTTGGAGTTCCTTTTGCGGCATGTACTTTTTTAACTTATGGTAGTTTTTCTGCAGAAGTTATTTTTAAGATTCCCAGCAGAGTCATTGGTGCATCAAAGGCTAAACAGTCCAATGATGTTGTGATAGAATTTAAGAGCTTTTATTGCTATTGATTAGAGCCTGAACAATATGGATTTTGTGAACTGATGTCCACAAAAAATGGGATTTATTAAGGTTTTTCTTCAAAGGAAGACCTGAAAGTTCAACTACAGTTTGCCATGCAAGCCTAGATTTAATGTTTTGGTGAAAGAAAATCCTCCTCTATATCACTTCATCATGAAACTGTATAACTGTGGATACAAAATGCAAAAAATGCACTATACACAATTTCTCCAACAACAGCCACAGAAGCCTGTAACTTCTTCTGGGCTGTCTGGGTGTCTTGGTGGCTTTCTCACTCTTGTTCTTGCACAGTCACTCAGTTTTTGAGAACTGTCTACTCCACACAGATTTACCATAGAGTGTCATACTGTTTGTATTTCTTCATAATTGATGTAAATAAAGTTAGACATATTCAGGGACTTGGAAATGTTCATGTATCCATCCACTGACTTATCTGAAGAGAACTGGCAATAAAATGGATTATTTTATACCAAAGCATTACATTACTTGTGCAGCCCATCATCTTGGCTTTTATATTTTAAATTAATTTATGTCAGGTTGTAGAGATTTGCTTTAAGCTTGAGTTTAAGGAAGATAATTTTATATATATTTTTTGTATTTGAAATAACATAAACAAATTAAAATGTGTAAAATACCAAGTGTTCCAGTACTTTTGGAGGACACTGTATTGGACTGGCATCCTGTCCAGGTGAGTTATAGACTTTCTTGCGCTTTACACTTCAGAATCAGGGAGTACGTATAGGCACTAACGGGCATCAGAGCCTAAATAGGACTTGAGTCTTTCATGGGCATCTTCAAGTCTGTGATTAGTCTGAAAAGAAAAAAAAACAACCAGATCAGAAACAGCGAGTTTTATTTTTGTTTTTTACTGGACTTAATGATTTTGCACAACATGATATATATTTTATTACATTTTATTCATATGTTGAATGTTGTCATGGTGCTCGCTCGTCATTGGAGCAAGCTTTAATTATCACCGTTATAATGACTCATCTTTTTTTTTGGCTGTAGGTACTGTGGATGAAGAGCCTTCTTCAGTAACTGGGAGGAAGGACTCTTTGAGCATCAACCTGGAGTTTGTGAAGGTCAGTTTGTCCAGAATGAGACGGACTGGAGGTCCTACATTCATTGAGAGCTTCATTCCTGGCAAAGGTGGAAAAATGGACACCACCCTCATCAATATTTCAGGTATAGAAACTGACATAGGTAGGAAGGAGATCGTGCTGACTGATGGCACCTGTTCATGCTGGACCATGTTTATGTTGCTGAAGTCAATATTAATGTTGCTGCTCGTTTTAAATTTTGAGCTATTGTTTATTTGAGTCTTTGTCTCTTCAGCTGTGTGTGACATCGCTCAGCTTCCTTCAAGTACGAATGAGGCGCCTGAGTGAGATCCTGGCCTTCCAGGGCCTGGTACCGCCGAAGTATCGCCAGGCGGCTCTTCCTTGGAGACCAGACGATCAATCTGCCAGGTGACTGTTGACCCCAAATATTGCACACAGGAATAAGTTAATTTGAAACAACTTCAGACGTTAGTTTGCATGTTTCCTAACCTCCCAGATTTAGTTTGCACCTTTTTTTTTTACCCTTTTTGTTGACCTTTCAACAAACATTGTCTCCAGTACTCCTGCTGACATGATCGAGGTTCAGTTTCCTTTTTCTCTGCATTACACAAATATCAGGATGAGTTCTCATCTTGCAGGGTTGCTTTCAGGTGTAATCAGTTTGTGAAAATAATCTTCATTATCTATCTTCTGGCCATGTTTGTGTGGAGTGCTGTGTTTTACAGCTGAAGGAGAGAACATTTGACAAGGGATTGCAGGCCTACAGCATTCTTACCCAGACTTCTTTTTCTGGCCGTATCTCCATTCTTCAGTTCCTTGATGTTCTCTGGTGTCTTTCTGTAGCTGTGCTCTTCTGGCTGAATTACAAGGCAGCTTATGACAATTGGAATGAGCAGCGCTTGGCCCTCAACAATGACATCCATATGGCCACAAAGGAGGTGGTGGACAAGTTGCCAGGCATCCAGCAGACATCTGTCCAGGCTTTCAGCACCCTCTTCCTACAGTTAACTGTCAATGATCTGGGCATCTGCCTGCCCATCACCAACACCTCACAGGTAACCTCTTTCTCCTCGGTGTGTTTTTAAATGTTTCAACGATCAGTCGCTTAATCTTTTATTCCCTTGAGCAATCTTTTTTTTTTCTTCAAAAACAGCTACTGTGCATGTTTGTATTGGACACATCGTTATTTAAATCTTTTTAAGAGTTTGATGCTTGTGGCTTTCTCAGAATAGAAATGATAGAGATTAATCCTCTTTTACCTCTGAACTTCTTGGATTTAGGACATATTTATTTTTGGTTGTATTTCTTCTCTTGACTGATATCCAACAATAAATATTTTATTTACGGGGGATTTTAATACTGTACTTTAATATAACTCCCTCCAAAAGGGGCAGAGGTCTATTGTACTACAAAGGACAGCTGTCTAACCAAAGACATTTATTTATTTAGTCCGCATAAAAACTATTTAAGTGTTTTTCCAAATTTGGTTGACATAATCTGTATCTGTACAAAGTTCCTTGTAATTGTATGAATATTTGTTTTGGCGTGTGCCCCCCCCACCCCACCCCATTTTTTCTCCATATTTTAAACTCAGGTATTTTCTTTTATTATTGTATTAAATGTATCCAACCGATTTTACAGAATCATTTCATGTAATTCTTTTAAAATTGAGATAATATAATCTATGCCACTAGGGGAAGTACAGTGCAAAATTTCATGTAATTGTATACATTTTCATTTTGGAGTTTTTCTTTCTTTCTTTTAAAATTTTCCTCCCAATTTTAAACAGTTTTATTATTAAATTTGTTCAGTTATTTTTTTTTTCAAAACTTTTAAAATTAAGATATAATCTCTGCCGACAGGAGAGGTGCAGTGCAAAATTTCAAGAATTTTTGTTTTGTATTTTTATTTAAATTTTTTTGAAACTGTTGTTTTTACTATTACGAGGTCTGTTAGAAAAGTAACAGACCTTTTTATTTTTTGCAATAACCTTATGGATTGAATCACGTGCGCTTGCATCAGCCAAGCTTGAACCTTCGTGCGCATGCATGAGTTTTTTCACGCCTGTCGGTTGCGTCATTCGCCTGTGAGCACACCTTGTGGGAGGAGTGGTCCAGCCCCCTCGGCGGACTTTCATTGTCAGGAAAATGGTGGCGCGACTGCTGCTTTGCTAAATCAAAGTTTTTTTTTCAGAAACTGTGAGAGACAGCCAGGTGGAAACGATTCGGAAAATTCAGATGGCTTTCGGTGAAGATCTTATGGGGATCACACAGATTAAGGAGCTTTACAACCAGATTAAAGACGGCCCACAATGGCGGATGGCGCGCCACACCGAGCGGAGATCGACAGGCTGAAACGACCAGATCATTTCCAAACTGAATGCTGTGTTGATCCGGGACGTCATCTGATTAGCAGAGAAATGGCAAGAGAGGTGCACATAGCACTTTTCCTGCACATTCCACTGTTAAAGAAGATTTTGTAATGAAAGACGTGCGGCGGAATTTGCACGTCAGGATGGAGCCGCTCATGGCGCGGAACAAAAGCACCTCCGTGTTGGAAGTCTCACGGGACATGCCCAGCTCTTCCACCATTCGGAATATTCAGACAGCTTTGGGTGGCTTTTCAGTTGAGTGAGTATCCAAGAAATTGTCGAAGAGCTGGGCATGTCAAGGGCATGTCCTGTGAGACCAACACGGAGATGCTTCATTCCGCGCCATTAGCGGCTCTGTGGCGAATTCCTCTGCTCCTGTTTTCATGACAAAATCTCCTTTAACAGTGGAATGTGGCAGGAAAAGTGCTATGTCCACCTCTCTTGCCATTTCTCTGCTAGTCAGACGACGTCCCCGGATCAACACAGCATTCAGTTTGGAAATGATCTGGTCGGTTCAGCCTGTCGATCGCCACTCGGAGCACGGCGCACCATCCGCCATTGTGCTCCGTCTTTAATCCGGTTGTAACTGCTCCTTAATCTGTGTGATCCCCATAAGATCTTCACTGAAGCCTTCTGAATTTTCCAAATGGTGTCCACCTGGCTGTCTCTCACAGTTTCTGGAAAAAGTTGATGCACCGCGCTCCAGCCGTTCAGACATTTCCCTCACAATGAAAATCGACGAGGGTGGAGGACCAGTGCTCACTTAAAGCCTGCTCACAGGCGAATGACGCAACCGACAGGCGTGAAAAAACTCACACATGCGCACGAAGGTTCAAGCTTGGCTGATGCAATCACACGTGATTCAAATCCATAAGGTTATTGCAAAAAATAAAAAGGTCTGTTACTTTTCTAACAGACCTCGTAAATTTGTACATCTAATTTTTCTAAAATTCTTAAGGCAATTCCTTTCAAATTAAACTCATATAATATGATACTAGGAAGGGTACAGTGCAGAGTTTTCATTGCACCATTTTTTTCAAATTTTAAATGGATTTTTTTTTTTTTTTTTTTACTAATAAATTTGTCCAGCTGGTTTTACAAAAACTCTCCAGGCAATTCTTTTAAAATGAAACTTATATAATCTAGGCTGCTAGGAGAGTTACAGTGCAGAGTTCATGATTTTTTTTTTTTTCTTTCAAATTTTGTACTTGTGGTTTTACTATTTGTCTATCTGGTATTACAAAAAATATTCAGGCAGTTCTTTTCAAATTAAACTCAGATATTTGCCACTCGGAGAGGTGCAAAGTTTCAGTTAATTTTATTTGCCTTTTTGTACACTATTTTTTTTTTGTTAGAAGTTTGATATCTTTGGCATACATAAATAAAAATATAGAGGTATTGAGTTCTGGATTTTGGTGGCTGGGGGGTTATTGCTACACTTTCATTAACACACCTCAGCACCCCGGAAATAATTTAGCTTTAATGTATGGCGTCACTCTGGAAAACCAACAGAAAACCACTAGAAGAGAAACACTGGATGTAATGATGGTTAATATATGAGTTCTTTTGTTATGCTGCACAGTAGAGACACCAGCTGTTATGTCACACTTATTCCATAGAAAGGACAAGTACCAGTTACGGACGGCGTCCGCAGTGAAGTGGGGCCGGACCTTCAGTAGGCCAGCAAACAAAAGCACAAAAAGTAACTTGAATCTCTTATGACTACTTGTGATGCTGTGATTTGCATGTTTATTTCTGTCATAACTATGTTTAATGACAAGTAATCTTTGTTAATGTTGCAGGTATTTCCACTTTGTAACAACTGAGCTTCCTCTGCTGGCAAAATTAACAAAGCTTGAAAAGGTGTCTGAGGGTTTTGTGGTGCTCGATTGTGGAGCCGGTATTGGGTTTTTTTTTTCCTTTTACAATGGAAATCAACTCATTTAAAAAGGGTAAACTTTCAGAAAGGCACTAAATTAAACGTGTAATTCTAACACTCGGCACGGAGTGTGATGACGCAAGTAAAAGAAAGCATGTTAAAACTTCCTCACCCAGGCCTCCGTTATGAGTCTGGTGGTGATCAGGTTTAGGGTTTAAGATCATGCAGCGCTAATCCAGGAATTGGGTAATGGGAGTAATTTCTGTCTAAGTCTATTATGAAATCACAATGTACTAAACCAGAACATTGGTAACATTTCCATCACAGCTGTACGTGGAACACCCGTTACGTTTGTTATTAAAAATAATGGTAGAAGTCCCAAACGTTTGTGGCTTTCTTCCTATAAATTAAATCAAATTTAAGTAAAATTGGTTCAAACATTTTTAAATTATTTTGTTGACAAGGAAAGCATTTGTGAAAGTAGATATACATCTTACTGTGGTGGTAGTAGTAGTAGTACTATGTATATTACTGTACAGTAACAATGAAATGTTACCAAAGCTTTCTTTTTTTTTTTCTTTCCCCAGCACATGGACATGGGTTCTTCATCCATTTTTCCACTTCACCTAACTCTAGTCCTGGATAACTACCGTAATCTGTTTGTTGTGCTCTTGTACCAGGCAACCACAGCGTGGATTTCGACACTGGATCTGCTCTGGTTCTGACCATTGAGAGCACACTGATCACCCGCCTGCTCCTCCGAGTCCCTGGTAAGCAAGGGTCACTTCAAGAATTTCTGCATCCGCTTTGCTGAGGCTTGAAACCACCTGGGACGACTGGAAGCCTGACGTTCGGGGGACCTGGTCATGAACGCCTGTGAGTTTCACACAACAGCAGGGCAGAAGCTTTATTATTTTTATTTTTTTTAAAGTCATACATGATCACAAGCATGATCCAGGGGAACTCAGAGTGGTTGAGGTGGTAGGTTATGTGCAGCATTTTAGTTATCAGTATGTCGAGTGTAATGTTTTTACTCATCTTTCATAGTGACACACTTTGTCACCTCTGCTCTTGAAATATATAATTTTAGGGTCCTGTCTTAACACACAGTACAGTACCAGTGTCATTGTTCTTTTCAACACAACGAAACCTGGTCTACAGTCCAGCTCTGTACGGAGAGGGCAACAGAAGTGCCTTACATAAGTGGCTACACAACATGCGTGCACTCTGCCCGCCTCTACATATAGTCACCTGCAGCAGTGGGTTGTTGTTATGCCTACTGTAGGGAAGGAAAAAATGCGCCACTCCAGTATGAAGGGAAGGACAGGTGGCCCTCTGGTTGATCTAATGTTTGGACTACAGTCCTGATAATAATGAAGGAAAATCCATCCCTTCTTGCACACAGCTCCGGCTTTACACCAGGATTGCTGACACTGAAATAAAGTGTGCTCAGACAAGCCCCAAACTGATTTAGACCATCAGCATGTTTTAGCATCCACCAGCAAAACACAGCCCTGAAATTTCTAAATAATCACCAAGAAAATATTACAGGCTTTACAATCCAACAAATTAAATTCCAGTCACAGTATGCTTTGTCCGGCTAACAGCCCAAACTTGAAGCTTAATATTTAATGTAAAACAGGGTAGTTTAGTACATTTTAAACACTTACCCCTCGCTCACACTGCCTCCAGTGTTACTGTTGCGGTGTATGGATGCAGGATGCAGAGAATCCAAATAATTAAAAAGATACAGACCTCTCTGTGGCCACGGAGCTCTGCGGCTGCGGTTACCAAGATCCTGCGGCGCTGCACATTTTTCCGCAATAAGTCTTTCCTTGCGGGCTGCCGGAGTGCTCACCATCAAAACAGGAAGTGTTTCCATGCCCGCTCGTCTGTAGAAATGTTCGAGCAGAAATAGCATGCGTTACAAGAGATTAGTCATTTATCTACTGGGTTGTAGTTAAGTCTAAATCTTGCACAAGTCTGTACAAACGTGTTGTTATTATAAAGTCACTATTTCATACTTACTCAGAGTAGAAAGCCAAATAGACACCAAAACAGCGGAGAAGTACAAGACAGGCGTTGCACATCCAAAGTGGTATTTGTTTACGAGGCACTTCCTTATTATGGCCTTGTTATCGCGCGAAGCAATGTGAACCCATGTGGATTTCTGCTCTTGCGAGCGTAGTCTCTGGACCTGTTACCGGAGTTGGCCACAGCTCTGCACAGCAGATGGGGGTGGTGTGAGTGGCCCACTGTGGCGCTTACCGAGCCCGCAGACTCGGTAAGCACCATCGGAGGCAGTGAGAGCGAGGCCTTTAAGAAGATGGAGCCAAAGAGTATTTGGCGTTTTTGATTGATATATTGCTTGATTGATAATTTATCGAAATACTTGTTACACTCCACACCCACCCCGCCACCCCCGGTATACAAAACGTTTGGGGCACATCGGAATCACTGTCTGTCTGTCTGTCCATGATTAAGCACAACGCCTATGAAAGCGTTTGGTGTTTTCAGTGAAACTTCACCCAGAGGTTGCACACCGTATGAAGCCGTGTGTGAAGGAAAATAACTCAAACGTCTTCAACAAGAGATAATTGGACTTGTATGATCATGTGTTGCGTGATGTTGTCATAAAGCAGCTCATTGGATTTTAGAGAAACTTCTCCCAGTGGCAGCACAGAGCAGGTGGCTCTGTGGGAGAAACGTATACAGTATAGACCAGGGTTTGATTCCAGGTGTGTGCTTCAGGCTGCCTGTCTGTTCTTGGACAAGACTTCACATATAATATTTTGGCAGCAGACATGGAGAATTGTTGTCTACATCCAGCACCTCTGAAATATTAAGCTGCTCTTGGCTGTGTGTCTGTGTGATTTGTGTGTAGGTGTCGTCCCTGATGGTACCTATGAAGTCTGTTCCGGACTACAGGACAACCCTCTGCAGGTTTGCTGTTGTTCTGGTCCATAAAATATAAATGACACACACACACACTCGAGCTCCACAGTAACTTCATGCTTCATTCATTCTTCGTATTCTTGGTTTGATTGCATCTGGAAGCAGAGAGCAGCAGCGCTGGCACCTGGACGCTGAACGTGCTTTGGAAAATGTGCGGTATCGATGTTCACATGGACCCGAACATCGGCAAGCGTCTGAACGCTCTTGGCAACACGCTTACGTCACTGACAGGGGAAGAGGACGTGACGACAACGGCGACCTGAACTCCAGCAACATGGAGGATCTGTCAGACGAGGATGAAACGGACAGCATGTCGCCCATCCTCCACGTGGTCAGTCAGTGACGCCCCCTTGTGTTGGAAATGTGTTGGAAATTATCTTTTAACTCTCAGTACTTAGAGGTATAATGTTTGCGATGCAAAAATTATGAAATTATTATTGTAGTGTTTTGAAATATCCTGCTGAAGGCATCATTTGTGAACAGATGTCTACGTTTGGATTGTCAGCCAGCTGAGATGTTTTGGAGAACACGTTCATAGGTGATTATTACTTTACTTGAATGTCAGCCAAGGACAGAAACAAGATTTCGAAAAGACAAAATTTGAGCCTCATGCTGGTATAAGATTTTTTTGTTTTTCTCTGAGCTGTTGGTTAAAGGTACACCTGTGGTTACTATAAAGGAAGCAAGGAAGGAAGTTAAAGGGTAACTGCAATGTGTCTGTCTCACTTTGCGCGCACACACACACAGATGGCGCGCTGTCTTGCGTGCTTCTGTGCTTAAAGGTGGCCCCTCTCAGATTTGCTTTCAGATCTCCTCCACCTTGTTGGTTTGACTCTGGACTTTTTTAAAACTGTTTTTAATATTTTTAAGCTTGTTTTGAGTGTTATAACCAGTTTTCCAAAGCAGAGATCAACAGTGGAGTGTGGTATGAAGTTGGTTTATTGAACACTGGCTCAGCTGGCTCCATGAGGAAAACGCAAGTTACATAGTGTTATCCAGGTAGCAACAGGTGAGGTGATCGGTTGGTCAATCAGGTGAAAGTCCAAAACTCAGGACACCAGTCCGTCATGCAACAGTATCCTTGAGGGGAGCAGCAAAAGAGTCATCCAAAGAGATAAGCAGAGGGTCAGTAATCAAAACCAAACATACCAGGCCAACAAACCAGGAAGCGGCAGGCTTTTCTCAGAAAACGCAAAAGGCACAGCAAGAGAGCTGGCATCAAATAGGCAATCTGACACAGATGTGTTGAATTGTGAATGATTAAAAATATTTTGGTTGAGAAGTTCTTAAGTATTGTCAATAAAATATGTGTATCATGGCCCCTAAAAGATGTTGTCAAATTTAACTTGTACTGAACACATCACCAGATGGCAACTACTTAACCTCAAAATATGCTAGGAAGTATGGAGGTAGTTATTAGTAGTTAATACAGTGAGTACCGTAGATACTTCAAGTTGTGTGATGATTACTGTTGTTTTTTAGTTTATCATTAATATAATAATGACTATGTATGTAGGGCTTTTGCAGGTATCAAAGCACTAAACAAAATAAACTTAAATAATAAAAGAATAAATGCCAAAAATAAAATTACACTATAAAGATGCGCAAAACTCACAAATTAAAGAGCTGAATTAAAAATAAAAAAATGGGCTCACGTTTATATTGATGTGTTTGCAACAATACGAGGTCTGTTAGAAAAGTATCTGACCTTTTTATTTTTGCAAAAACCAGATGGATTTGAATCACGTGTGCTTGCATGAGCCAACCTTGAACCTTCGTGCGCATGCGTGAATTTTTTCACGCCTGTCGATTGCGTCATTTGCTTGCAAGCAGCCTTTGTGTGAGGATGGGTGTAGTCTCTCATCGTTTTTTCTTTGCAAGGAAATGGCGGAACGACTGAAGCAGCGTGACTGCATCAAATTTTGCCAGAAACTGGGCAACAGCCAGGTGGAAACCATTCGGATTATTAAGACGGCTTTCGGTGACGATGCTATGGGCATCACACAGATTAAGGAGCGGTACAACCGGTTTGAAGACGGCCGCACAACGGTGGAGAGCGCACCGCGCTCTGATCAACCATCAACATGCTGAAATGACCAGATCATTTCCATAGTGAATGGTGTGATGATGTGGGAGTGTCGTGTGACTATCCGAGAAATTGCGGAAGAGGTGGACATCAGCACTTTTTCGGCACATTCCACTGTGACAGAAGATTTTGCCATGAAAAGAGTTGCAGCGAAATTCATGCCGATGGGTTTGGCACGAAGCTGATGGCACAGCAAAAACACCTCCGTGTTGAAGTCTCACAGGACATGTTGTGACATGTTCACCTCGTCCACAATTTCTCGGATAGTCACACAACTGAAAAGCCATCGAAAGCCGTCTGAATCTTTCGAATTGTGGAAGAGGTGGGCATGTTACAACATGTCCTGTGAGACTTCAACATGGAGGTGCTTTTGCTGCGCCATCAGCTTCATGCCGAACCGACCGGCATGAATTCGATGAATTTCGCTGCAACTTTTTTCATGGCAAAATCTACTGTCACAGTGGAATGTGCCGAAAAAGTGCTGATGTCCACCTCTTCCGCAATTTCTCGGATAGTCACACAACGTTTCCGCATCACCACAGCGTTCACTTTGGAAATGATCTGGTCATTTCAGCATGTTGATGGCTGACCGGAGCGCGGCGCGCTCTCCACCGTTGTGCGGCCGTCTTTAAACCGGTTTGTACCGCTCCTAATCTGTGTAATGCCCATAGGATCATCACCGAAAGCCGTCTGAATAATCCGAATGGTTTCCACCTGGCTGTTGCCCAGTTTCTGGCAAAATTTGATGCAGTCACGCTGCTCCAGTCATTCCGCCATTTCCTTGCAAAGAAAAAAACGAGAGACTACACCCATCCTCACACAAAGGCTGTTTACAAGCAGTCGACAGGCATGAAAAAATTCATGCATGCGCACGAAGGTTCAAGGTTGGCTCATGCAAGTACACGTGATTCAAATCCATCAGGTTTTAGGAAAAAAATAAAAAGGTCAGATACTTTTCTAACAGACCTCGTATCTGCCAGCAATCTGTGTCCATTTGACAATTTCTTTTATCCAAACTGCATCAAATAATATCCAGTATATTGTCTAAGTCACATTATTTGTCCACCTTGCTTATTTTTGTAATTTAGTAATCCTTATGTTACACACCACAAGCTGAGGGCTTCCTGCATAAATCCACTGTGCATCTCATGACATCGTTTGTCAAAACTCCATCAAATGACATCCGTTCTCACCTGTTTCTCAGTTTGGTTTTGTTGTATTTTCCTTTTTCTGTGAACCATGTTGCTGTAACAAAAGAGTTTTGTAGCCAGTTAAAGAGAAGAAGCTTCCAGCTGTTAAGTTAGGCACTCCCAGTAGTTCCTGGAGTCAGTAGGTACAGAAAAGTTCAGGAGACAAAGTGGTTCAATAGCTTGAATAATGTGAAGCCCAGAAATGACCTGTTGGTTCCTGAATTAGTTCCTGCAGTGTACTGTTCTATCCATATCTGTCCCTGCCGCTGTTTGCAGAGTCCTGAGCCCCAGTTCAGTCCACGGCTGACTTTAAAGAAGCGTCTGGTAAACCACATCCTGGGCCTGAGTCCCAGACCTCAGAGTGTATCTCTTGCACCCGACAACTTGTGCTGTCCATCACCTCATCCCCAGCTAGGTGGTGTCAGGGGCGAAAGACCTCTCTCCTGGGCCTGTGTATGTAGCCACCTTCAGTAACTCTCTGACAGGCTGACAAAATAATTTCTGGTGTCTCAATCATCTGCAGCTACCATCTGACGGCTGTGGATTCCAAAAGGCTGTGTTCAAACTAATTGAATGGTGTTGCTTAGCATTTGCTTTTGTTGCTCTCCTCATTAGGTAGAAATGATGGTGAAAGGAAGTAAATGAGTGTGATAAAAATTCTCCCTGGGAAGTGGTGGTGCTGATGGTGGTGGTAGCTTCTGTTTTGACTTTGGTTTGTGGATTCCGCTGCATATAACTTAATCAGATTGATTCATAATGAATATAACCCACTTTTAATCAGATTATGGCAGATTTTTTACTTCCAGGAGCTGCCTGGTGGAGATTTATTTCAGAACCAGTGCGGGTTTGATCAACGGGTTTGTTGTCTGTTTGTCTATCTATAAATGTGTTGGGTGTAACTTGTTTTTTTGACCCAACAGGAGACCGTTGACCCCAGAAGGCAGATGATGATGAGCAACCAGGTGGTTGACGCTCGTGGGAGGAAGTTTTCCAAGAGAGTGGTGGACATCAGGGAGCTTAACGAACAGGCCAAGCTCATCGATGACTCAAGT
The DNA here is from genome assembly GCF_902500255.1 of Thalassophryne amazonica. Classification (NCBI taxonomy): domain Eukaryota; kingdom Metazoa; phylum Chordata; class Actinopteri; order Batrachoidiformes; family Batrachoididae; genus Thalassophryne; species Thalassophryne amazonica. Next base: position 59,816,165 of record NC_047121.1, on the reverse strand, counting down.
AAGGTTGAAGATCATCAGGAGCTTATGGTGTTACTGATTCTCCTTTAGTATCCATCTGTTGTCCATCAACCTTTTCTTTAGATCGCTCCTCCTACCAGAGTTCTTATTAACAAACAAAAATTGGGGGATGGGCAGTATCAGAGTCACCCAATCCATCTGTCTATGTAGTCTTTGAAGTACACCTCCTCCAAAACCAGTTGTTGGCTTTCGAAGAAATACCACACAATGGAAGCACACTTTATCAGCATCTGCATGGCAGAAGGCCATTGGAACTTGTGTCGAATCTATGCCCCCATGTGATATTGACTTCTTAAGTATAACTCTTAAACCAGTTTATAGATTACAATGAAATTCCACTCAGTACTTGTACACTATTGGAAGATGTGCATGAGGGAAAATAATTCCTGTCCAGCACCTTCAGTAGCAGAAAATTCAACTTTCATTGTTGTTTTAAATATATTTGTCCATTACATGTACATAGGTTGATCAATTTATTATTTATCATGTATTGGATCACAAACGCTTTACTACCACTGAGATGCATGCAAATAACTAGTATGGCAGAGTGGAAGGTCTGAATTTGAGAGCTTGCATCAATCTGAATGTTCTGCCTTACAAACTAGGCCCATCACACCACAAGCTAATAGCTAGAATTTAGAATTTCCATCCACAATTTCTACAGGAAGTGGAAATGTGGTCACATTTTCCCATTGTTACCCCTCGTAGAGTTCTTGTTGAATGGTTCTGAATTTTTAAGCATGTGAACTGAACCCACAGAAGGTCCATCGTTCTAGCAAGCTTTGGTATCTTAAAACTTAACTTTGAAACTCTCAAAATCAAATTTCTTACACATTAATAAATACTGAGAGAGCAAAGCTCTGCATGCCAAACAAACATGCATTTATGACATTTATAAATGCTGTTGTTTTTTCTTTTTTTTTTTTACTGAATTTGAGGATTTAAAGCAGGAAATGTACCAGAAGCCCTGAATGCTCACATTGCACAGAAAATGGTGACAAAAGCTGCTAAATGTACAGCAACGTCTTGACTGTTATTCATTTGAGAATTTTAACTTTTGGCAAAAAAAATAACATGGTTTGACAGCCAGAAATCAGTTTAAAGTGTGTGTCCCTTGTCCTTGTGGGAAAATTACTTAACTTACGGAAAGTGGAAATTGTTAAAAATTCTGCCAAAACTCCAAACTGCTACTACTTCTCTGGATTGAAGGGCAGGTTCATAAAGAAATGTGAACATAAAACCATTATCCTTTAGTTCAGCCCTTGAGGATTGGGGTGCATATTCTCAGTGGTACCTAGAGATTTGCTCTGTAAGAGATTGTAAAGTACGTCTACATCAGGTCAGCTTGTCTTAAGGTTATTTCTGAGGCTGTGCCGTAATTCCACTGTTAGAGAAAAGAAATGTGTTCTGTTATCTTAATCCTCTTTTCTTTAATTCAGGAAGCTAGGGGCCAGTGAGGGCACCATCAACCAGGAGATCCAACGCTACCAACAACTGGAGTCTGTGGCCGTCAACGACATAAGGAGAGACGTCAGGAAGAAGCTCCGGCGCTCCAGCATGAGGGTGAACGCTCCTCCATTTACCTGATGGAATTCTTATTTATCACAGCATCTTAAACTCTTATCGGTGCTTTATTGGCTGTATGTTGACTCTAAATCACCGCTCTCCGTTCCTTACCAGGCGGCCTCGCTAAAGGATAAGTGGGGTCTTGGCTACAAACCGAGTTACAATCGTTCCAAAGCATTTCAGCAGCAGCGGGTCGACCCCCTCTGAAAAGGATGGAGAGACAGAGGTAACGGAGAAGTGCATACAATCTCGTTCTCTTCAATTCTGAGCCAAGTGTAACTTAATTCACACTTTGCTACAAAGAGGCGAGTAGGAAATAAGTGAACTCCACTTCACCTCAGTACTGTTGGTGCTGGTTTTGCATATTTTACATTCCTTTTTTTTTCATTTAACACTGTTTAACACAGGATTTGGTGGCACAGAAACACTGTGTAGTGTTTAAATCTTCTCGGTAATGTGTTGAAATGCTTCAGTTGGTGGCACTCGTTACAATGAATTCTGCACCATTTCCAAAGATAATGTGTCTACCGGAGTGCTGAAGTAATGTGGGTGTGGAAAAAACATGTATTTCTTCTTTTAAAAAACATAAATAAACCAGGAATGCTAAAACAGGTTGCACTGTATGTACACTAACAATTGTATAAATGTGATTAACGCTTGGCAACATCATCACCAAAATTTAACAGGTTCCACTTCTAAAATTTCCTACAATTTGGGTATTCATGTTGAAGTAATCCCCCAAACAGTCAAACTAAAGCAGCAATTAGAGGGTAGACCAGACAAACAAATTGAATGTACTCCATATGAAGTTGCAACTTGGAGTGTTGCAACTTCATATCCAAAGACAAATTAACTGTCTACAAATTACTTACAGTTGTTTTAACTTTATTGATGCCAAACTATAAAGTGAAACATTGTCACTTGCAACTCAACATAACAGTTTTCTTGAACACATATTCCAGTAGGATTGGACCCAAAGGATGTTTCTGCAGCTGACGGATCAGGTTTTATGTGTAGATACACAAACCTTTCTTAATTGTCATTTTATTAATTGAACTAAAAATAAGTTTTGAAAGCTATAAGAAGAAATCAGTGTTTGGAAAATTACTTTTGAAATGTAATAGATTACACATTTCTAGTTACTCTGTTTAAAAATGTAATAAGTAATGTAAGTATTTTAATTACTTCAGAGTTATCAATGTAAGTTATTATTTTTCTAACAAATGTTTTAAACTGGACAATAAATATCTTAAAAATATCTGAAATATCTTAAAAATCTACATTTAAACTTGGCTGTGTCGACCTCAAAACAGTGATTACCGTACTTTCCAGAGAACAAATCACACCGCATATGTCGCATTGGATCAGAAATGCCTCTGTAAGAGAGGGGGGGGGGAAAAACGTATATAAGTCACACCGGAGTATACAGTAAGTCGCATTAATCACTTCATGCAAGAAGAAGCAAAATGGATTTAATTGCTACATTATTCATTTAAAAGGCACACAATGTTAAGGAGGACAGCTAACGAGCTAATTAATGTCACTAGAAGGGCACAAAATGTAAGTAAACTGCTTCTTTCAGCCACTGAACAGACAATCGTGAGGTGAAACGTACCACGCAATGAGACATTTGAAGACCCGAAGTATCATTTATGCATTTACAGCACAAACCGTGTTTTAGCCATTGGAAGCTAAGAGCTAATTAAATCCAATGACATATTTGTCTCAGTGGTTTTTTTGTAAGCAAGCCCCTTCAGCTGCTCCCTTGTTATCTAGTCAGAGATCCAGGATGGGTCTGCATGTTGATTTGGCACAAGTTTTACGCCGGATCCCCTTCTGGTGGAGAAATGTGGCAGGTGGGGTCTGAACCGGAAACCTTCCGCATTGAAACCAAGTGCACTAACCACTTGTCACCACCCCTACTCAACAGGTGGGTTCATGAAAAATTGAGAACATGAACATGTAAAAAGCTTAGATGAAAACAAAGGATGAGAACATGAAAACATGAGAATAAGAAAAGATGAAAGTTGAGAACATGACAGGATGAAAACATGCAAGAGATCATGAAATATGAAAAGTTGAGAACATGAAAGGATTAACTGATGACTGCATGAAAAATGAGTACATGAAAATGTGAAAAGATAAGAACATGAAAATGTGAAAAATGAGAACATGAAAATGTCAAAAAGATGACATGAAAACAAGAATACCATGAAAAGATGAAAGTTGAGAAGATGAAAACATGCAAGAGATGAGATCATAAAAATATGAAAAATGAGCATGAAATCGTGAATACATGAAAAAATGAGAATATGAAACATGAAAAATTTTTGGTGATCCACGTTACTCAGAAATATGCCATTCCTGCACAGCTCAGATACAAAGCAGCACAGGCTAAATGAATATTTTACACATGTGCTTTTTTATATTATTCGTACATCCAAATGCTTTATATCATCAATATTTTAACTATTAACTGTAACATCATTACTTTTTCCTCAGAAACTGTAACAAATTACAGTTACATTTATTTGCAACTTAGTTACTTGACTCACGTACATGTAACTAGTTACTCTCCAGCACAGGAAGAAATGGGCAGACAGAAGAAGTATATTAAGTAATCCTAACCTGAGAATGTGTGTTCACTAATCCCAGCTAAAATCTGCTCTGGAAACAAGCTCAGCTCAGGTTTCTTAAAGAACTCGCAGCTTTCTTCTATGTATCACGTCTGTGATGATGAGTTGCTGCAAATAGGACGAAATACACTAAATACAATAAAATAAAATAAATGTCACATTGTATTGGTTTAGTTGATTATTTGTCATCTCACTGTCCAGTTCCAGATTAGGAGATGTGGAGGATTTACCGGATGCCCGCCTGGACGTGGCGCCTCCAGGACCAAGAGTCACCTTCAGCATCCAGGACACGGTAATCACACGTCCACTAATTGCTCTTTGGAATCAGAGAAGGATAATAGACCAGTTAGTTGTGGTGTTTTTCCAGATTTCATTCCACTGTAAGAAGCTGTTCTTACTGCATTTTATGTCATTTTCATTTTCGGGCCATTTCATGTTAACTGTAAAGATCATTTTGTCTTCCTCCACTTCAGTGTCTCACTGTAAGAACTCTCTGCACTACACAGTATTTGGGTATTGATATTAAATAGTAGTGCTTAAGGTTTATCAATGTAACTAACTCTAACTTAAAGAACTTCTCAACTTTTTTTTTCTTAGCCTCTGTTTTGAAGGAATTCTTCTTGATCTTTTTTTTTTTTCTTTAACTGAAGATGAAAAGACAGGCTTTGGATGCATCAAATGCACCCATCAGTCCAGGAGAGATATTCAAGGTACATGGTTCAAAAAGCTCAACAAGTTGATAACAACAATAACAACAAATATTTTTTCCTCTTCTCCTCTGTGAGTCCCTTAACCGTGCTGAGAGGATTTCAAAATTGCAAAATCAAAACAGGATGATGACTTTGTGCAAGATTCTGCAACATACAGTTGGGTCCGTAAGTATGTGGACAGTGACATTACGTCATGACAGCATTGTGTCTCAGTCCAAATATTTATGGCCTTGACTAGATGACGAGTGTCAGTATTGAATGTTGATGTTACCCTGTCCTTTCTCTCTGTGCTTACATAAATTAATTTCCTGGATTTTTATTGATATGCACCATCAATTCAAATAAGACGGTGATATTATGTGACCTGCAGTTTTTATTTTATTTTAATTTTTTGTTCGTTCCTTATTTTAATTAAGATCACCTGAAGCATTTAATTTGCTTTTGGTGATTTGCAGTCACACATTCTGATCCTGTCTTGAAATTGCATAAAAATCCAAATCAGCTTTAATCTCAATTTCTTCACTGGTTTCCAACATCTTAATGCATGGTTTACCTCTGCCAGCCGTCACAGCTGTTCCCATAAAATCAGGCTCACTCTGTTTTGACTGATTTTTTTTTCAAGCTTTTTTTTTTTATTTGAAGGTAGAATTTTTTTTATCAAACAATCTGAAATGATTAGCAGTTTGTACACATTCTGTAGAATTGGGCCTCATTAATTAATGCTGTGCTTTTTGTTCTTTTTTAATCTTTTAAATTAGTTTAAACTAAAATCTTAAATTGGATGCACCTTCTAGGAAATGTATAAGTAACATAACAGAATTTTCTGCTGTTCAGCAGTGACCAAAAGCTAAAAGGATGAGCACTATGGATGGATGGATGGATGGAAGGTTATTCTAGATTGCGTGATGAATGCAGAGATACGTATTTCAAGTAGTTCCTACTGAATCCACACACAAAATTCATATTTATTGAAGCATAATTACCAGTTGTAATTTAAAAACATATCCCAGAACTGTTCCAATCTAATTACAAGTAAGTATGAAATGATATATGTTCCCATTTAATACATGTTACATTAACGCACATATAATTATTAGACTACTCTTTATTGTAAACTTGAAAATACAAACTTTCTCAAATTAATAATTTGTTTTTAAGGTCAGAATTATTGGCACCCCTGAACTTTCTGTACATAAGTTAGGGCTCTGGTGAAATCTGTTGTTTTTTTTCATTAAATGTCCACCAAGTGAAGATATTGCTCTATTTCAAGAGCTATGGGACACAACAAATCTGTTGCTTGTAATAGTAGATGTTTAGAAGTAAATGCAAATGTGCAGATTTTGTAAATCTGAATATTTACTAAGAAATTTTACAATATTACTGAACAAAAAAAAAAGAATTCATATCCTGACATAAAAATGTATATTTATTTCACTATATGACATTGGACACTTTATTATACATTCTGATCATATAAAATTGGTTTGTTTGTACTCATTTCTAAACATTTTTTTTAATTGTGTACTTAAAATTCAGAGGTGCCAATAGTTCGACCTGAAGGTTTTTCTGGGTTTGAATGTAGGTGGATCTCTCTGCAGCGGTATTTTCCTGCTTTTTGAAAATCTTTTTCCACTTTGGTTGAAGAAAAAAAGAACAACAAAAAAAATGTGTTCGCAATGTTTTAATGACAGACCCAGACTGGCTTTGCTTAATGCCATGTAGCTGGATGTTCTTGCCCTGACATTTGTGTAACCCTAAATGAATTGAAGCTATGACACGGGTTGAGCGTAATGAAGCGTATCAGCACTTTACATCTTAGCTCTGGCCTTGAAGCATTCCAGCAAGTCTGGATGTGTCATCTTCTTCTTTCAACCCTTTCAACGTTGTACTGTATTTTATTGCTGTACAGAATCAGTCAGCCTTGTATTTCTGGTATTCAGACTCTTTCTTCTGGCGTCTTTAAGAATCGTGGACTTTATTGGATTTTCTTTATTTCCCCATTGAGAGGCTTTTTTTTATTTCTCCTGTCAGGGCCTCATGTAACCCTGCATCTTCCTTCTTGTCTCAGTTTTGTTTGATTCTCCTTAACAACATTGCATGACCTCTGAGAGCCTCTGAGATCTCTTCCAGGCTGGGAATGCTCTGTCATTGTACGTGTCCTTATTGAAAAGCGTGTATATGAGCTGGTGCATTTCCTTTAACGTTAACACAGAAAACAAACCAATCATACTCAGGTATGTGGACATTTCTCTTTGTCAGTACCCTACTTAAGGTACCAAGTGTTTCTACATAAGTATTTGAAGGAGATATTTCTGACTGTAGCTATTGGTGTTGGCCAGATCTAAAGTCATTGCTGTGCTTCAAAAGATGCAAGAACAGACAAATGAACAGGGGTTAAGGCCTTATGACGTTTATTTGACGTCATATTTGGGGCACCTGAGGGGTAGTACGGTGGTGTAAGCTTGGTGCGCTTGCCTCCCAAACAGAAGGATCTTTGTTCAAAGGCCAACCATGCCCATTCTCCATGAAAATTCAGTAAGGTATATATTCTATTATGCATTCCAATTTTAAGGTAGAACTCTACTAGTGTATACTAAAGTATGTCTAAATATCTAAAAAAAAAAAAAAAAAAAGAGTAGAGCCACTTAGGTGCCTGGTTTTGAGAACCAGGGATGGTTCTGATGTACCTTCCATGTACATCTGAAGGTGTATCAAACTCCCTTGTAGAACTTGTGCAAAATCAGAGCACAATCAATACGTGTGCGACCCAAAAGAAACAGTTGTAGTCTGTGCACAAAGACTAAGGTAGACCTACAGTCGCTTTGAACTGATCCCAGGAAGATGACTTACTGAGCTGAAAGTTGTACTTCTGTTGAAGCATACTGGTACCTTAAGTAGGAAGAAATGTATACAGCCTTGAAAGCCTTTGTGATTCCACTTTAATGCTGCCCTTCTTTGAAGTTTCCCGAGGAGAACGAGGGGGAACTGTTGTCCGTCACCATTGATGATCCATCCCATGCTCATCCTCTTCTCATCACTCCATCGCCATCCATTAGTCTGGGCCCACACTCAGTTTTCAGTTCCCCTGGCACACCTGCCATCTTCTCACCCATAATTCCCTTCCAGCATGATGACGCGAGGCGAGACGAGCTGTCGTCTTCCTCTTCCGAAGAGTCTGAAAACGAGGACGACTTTGAACACGGCAGACCGCCCAGCTATCTGAGGCCTTTGTGAGTGGTCATCTGGTTTATCTGCGCTCACGTTTTTGCATTGATTCTTGTATGACCACAAACCGTGTTCATTTCAGATTGACTTTATTCTAAAAGTAAAGCCTTTCTCACTTCATTAAACAGCATTTTTTTAATGTTTCCAGCCAAACATCTCACAGGAAGTCAACAGGCTTTTCAGCTGTGAGTCAGCTGTTCAGCGACCGCTGGCCGAGCACGCCTGTCGGTCGCAGCTTCAGCGGCCCAACAACCGAAAGAAATATCGACTTTGAGCTTGATATTCGTGTGGAGATCGACAGCGGGAAGTGTGTCCTTCACCCCACAACTCAGCAAAACGAGCATGAGGATGTTTCTCTGAGGAGGTACGAGGAGAATGGATTTAGGACAAGTCGTAATTTATAGTTCTTCACAGTAGTTTGGGACGTCCTGTGACTTTAACTCTACTACAACTTTATACTGAAAAATATAAATATAAGCATTTATTATTAATAATAATAATTATAACTATATATAATAGCACTTTCATGGGAAAGAAAGCACTAAACTAATTAAATTCCGTGATAAATCACAAATTAAAGAGCTGGTAATATAGAAAATAGTGCGACTTTTACTACAGGAAATACTGAAGATAAGTAAAGAAAGATGAGTTAAGCATCCAGACCCTTGTCCCTGGTATAGAATCACTCGGTGCAGACTGCAGGCATTTTGAATTTGACATTTAGTATCAGCAAAAGGTTCTCTCTTCTTTTTTCTTTTTTCTTTTTTTTTTTTTTTACCTGTCAGCATTATTTGCTCATTGTCACCTCCCTGTTGGAAGAGACTGTAAAGCTCCAACACTCTCCACCATCGGAGTGTTTCAGCCTGGTATAAATAGGCCTCGGTGCAACATTCCTCTTCTCCCTGTGGGTTTTGTAGGAGCTGCGAGCGCAGTCTCAGGAGCCTGGATCAGGATTCTCCCCCCAAGAAGAAGAAAGTGCAGCCAAACTACAACTCCACCAGCCATCTCCTAGCTGGCAAGAAATGCCCCTCTACCCTGCAGACTAAATCCAATGACATGGAGACGACGGTCTTCTACATTCCTGGAGTAGATGTTAAGGTTAGCTTCTCTTTTTTGAGGTTTCTACGTTGTCCTACCCTGATATGAAATCAGTGTAATGCAAGACTTAATCAGGAGTACAGTTATCGCACAAATCAACTGAGACATGCTCTCCGTTCCTCTATCACTTTAGCTCTGTTTCTGTTTTCTGCTTGGAATCATTCTGTTTTCTTCACCCTTGCAGTTGCACTACAATTCCAAGACCCTGAGGATGGAGTCACCCAATGCCTCCCGTGGATCCTCCCTCCCTCGCACTCTTTCCAAAGAGTCTAAGCTGTATGGTATGAAAGATAGCGGCCCTCCCATTCCTCTCAATGCTGTCCAAATCAAGACTAACTCGCTCCTACCTCCCCCGCACCCACCTCTTCCATCAGGTACTGAGAATTCCCTGAAACTCTGTTGCATGTTGTATCATCTCTAGTAACTGACACCAGAGGTCAGCATCTCTCCACTGTGGCCTCTTAGATCGACCGAGCGAGTAGCAGGGTTGAATGTCCGGTGAAGATTAGCATTAATGCTACAACATAATTGTTGACGTGTAATTATGTGAAGCTTAAGAAAGCAGTTTGAAACCATTTAGAGCATCCTCCCACCCCCATGTCCTTGATCAAAACTGTAAATGACATTTGAAACACAGCTGGTGATCATTTTAATTCATCTGTGATTTAGCCAAAGGCAAGGGCAGTGAGGGGGTGAAGACTGCCAAGCTGTATGCCTGGGTCGCCCTCCAAACTCTGCCAGAAGAAATGGTCATCAGCCCCTGTCTCTTGGACTTTCTGGAAAAGGCACTGGAAACAATTCCCATCACTCCCGTAGAAAGAAGCTACACAGGTCAGTGAGCGGGACTGAATCGATCATTTAAAGTGTGCATTTGTAGTGTACACCGGAGCTGTGCCGGGGTAACATTTACACAACTTTGATCCCAAACGACTCTGCCGTCCTAATCTTTTATGCATCTCAAGCCAACACAGGTCTGTGTAGTTTCCACCTGATACAGCTGTATTTTTTACTCTCTGCACTCACTATATCTAAAAAAATAAATAATGTAAAGCGATTGTGAGTGTTAGTCTGAAAATGAGCTCTGGTTGAGAGGGAGATTTTCCTTCCCACTGTAGCCAAGTGCTTGCTCACAGGGGGTCGTTTTGACCGTTGGGGTTTTACATAATTATTGTATGGCCTTGCCTTACAATATAAAGCGCCTTGGGGCAACTGTTTGTTGTGATTTGGCGCTATATAAAAAATTGATTGATTGATTGATTGGTTAGAAACTGTGTTGGTGCAGTGTTATCAACTGGAAACACTGTGATTGCACCATAGACCAGCAAAAACATATATTCTACACGCTAGTGTATTTGTGTATTTAAAGGATGCAGTACTCTGACACGGTTGACATAAGCAGATTCCCCATGTGCACAAACACCCTGCATGTATACACAAAAACTGAATTGAACACAATCATTACATGAAATAAAAATAAAAATACTCTTACAGGTTGGTGCATTCACCGCTTTCTCAATAACAGAGCTTTGAGGTGGGGTAACGGGTGACATGGAGAGTTTAAAATGAGTTGGACACACCCCCAAATCCATTTGCATTTTGCTTTTTTTGATGGCGCACTGTAGATTGTCAGCATGGGGCCCTACATTTAATCTGAATTAATTTAGTGACTAAAAGTTCACGTATTTTCATCTGAAATGGCTTTGTACTGTTTGAAACTGTAGCCATTGTTTGGATGATCAGTGGTGAAACACCTTCAAAGCTAAAGAAGAATTCCAGTCCCTCGGACAACCTCCATTGACACTTCTTTTGTGTTTCTGTCTGTGCTTATGTCTGTTAGCGTTACCCAAGAGGAGGACATGGGTCAGTTTGACACAGTGGAGCCGCTGGAGGAATCCACAGCCTCCTTGACTTCCTCTTCCACGTCTGCCTACTCTTCCTTCCCTGTGGATGTAGTTGTCTACGTCAGAGTCCAGGTACTAACACTCTGGCAGCACGTCCTACTGTAATTTAACTTTCGTGGCCATAGTTTTCAAGTCACCATGACTTGTACATGATATTAAAAAAGGCATCGAGACTGCAGTGCCTCACGGCCACCAGCTAATTTTATTTTATTTTTTAACTTGACATCAAAGTGTGGCGTCATTGACATGACAGTTAGCCCAGGAATCTGCAGAAACACAGTGCTTCAGTGTTTTATCTAGTTCATGAGATGTGGTCAGAAATTATTTAGGCCATTTCCTCTGACCTAGGACTTTAACATGGACTGTGTTGCAAGGGGCCAGTACACTGAGTTTATCCACCAAGTTTGACTGAAATTGCTCTTTGCATTTTGAAGCTATTGCTGCAGACAGTAGACAAAGAGCATCCTTTGGTGTGACCATGACCTTTGACCTGTGGTCTTGACATAACCTGTGTAGAAAGATGACAGTACACTGAGTTTATCCACCAAGTTTGATTGGAAATTGCTTTTTGGGTTTTGAAGATATCGCCATGGAAGGCTGATTTGACCTCTGATTTAACCTTGAGCTTTGACCTCTTACATGACATATGATGTCGTAAAACCGTACACTGAGGTTACCCACCAAATTTTATAGAAATTGCATGTCACGTTTTGAATGTATCACTGCGAACAGTATATGATACGTGACCTTTTACTTGACCTTGATCTCTTGCCATGACCTGTATTTTAAGAGGATGGGTCCATTGCCCGTAGCCAGTAGATGTGACTTTGATTTGACCTTGACATAACTTGGTGGTACCAGAGGACAGTAGACTGAGTTTATCCACGGTGTTTTATTGAACTTGCCCTTGTGTTGTTAATGTGTTGCTGCAGAAAGACACAGTAGCAGTAATTTAATAATTTGGACTGTAATTGAGAAACACAGAAGGCTGTTTTGTATAAATGGACAGTTTTTGTGTTGATGTTGGACTGATTGAGTTGCATGAAGGATGCACACTGGGGCAGGTGTGAACATTGGAAATTTCCGCCCTGTTCATGTTGGGTTAATGTAATTTTTCTGTATTCTTTAGTTTGATACCTTCGCTGAGAGTTTATCAGTCAGTGCAGGGAGACGAGCGGCTGGATATTCAGCTGAAGAAATGGAGATTTTAAAATACATGGCCTTCTGTCCGTCTCTTCAGCCCTCTCAGATCCGCTTCAGCTGCCTGCCAATGTCCAGGGTGGAGTGTATGCTCCAGCTGCCCTCTCTGGACCTCGTCTTCTCCTCCAACCGTGGCGAACTTGAGACCCTGACAGCAACTCATCCCATCGACACTCCACACCCACCCTCCTCCACGCCACCAGGACAGCATATCCCCAAAATACCCCCCAGCAAAGGTCTGTAGATCACAACTTTGAGCTTAGTGTTAGAACGCTGAGCATTTCACATACGGCCGGCACCGAGGCCCCGCGTGATTTAACGTATTTCACAGCTTGTTCTCTTCCATCCTTTACTTTGCTCTGCACTCTTTTTGCAACATCACCGTGCACCTTCTGTTATTCCTCTTGATTTGTCGGTTCACTTCACAGCTCCTTTGTCCTCAGGTGGTACAATACGCTCTACTGCAGGTCACATTATAGTTTTAGGTTTTCACACGTTTTTATCCGGTGTTCTCTTTAAGTGAACTACATTAAACACTTGGATTCATGGAAGCTTTATTCTGCACTTTAATCATGATTAATGCAGCTCACCGGCACCTCCTTTTCATATCTGTATGTGAGACGACAGCAGGTCAGAGTAGAGGAGAATAATCCTCAACAGTTGAACAAAGGAAGCTATACATTTTCAAAGTGTTGTCAGGCCCACAAATTTCCCCCAATGTTAAATCCTTAACATACCACATAATGAACGCTAAAGATTGTGCTCATCCAATTCACTTAATCTTTAAATGCACATTTTGTTCTGGAGCCAAAAACATAATGGCAGAGCATTAATATTACAGTACTTCCGTTGTTGCAGGCTTCTTTCACTCAGTGGAATAAAGTTCTTCTAACTGTTCTTGCAGGTTTGCCGGTTTGGTTGCGGCTGATGCTGGTTTGTTATTTTTGTGTTTTCCGCCGTGGTCTCCCTCCCTGCAGCCTCTCCGTTGTTGGGGAGTCCTCTGGGCAGGAGCCGCACAAGGCAGCAGCCAGTCAGATCTCAGCTGCACCCCCAGTAACATCCTCAGGCCTCAGCTTCACTGCCTGCATGTCTGACTTCTCCCTCTACGTCTTCCACCGTACGGCGCCGGAAAGCAGAAATCCGCAGTTACAGGTCTACCCCCCGGGCTCCGGGCCCTTAGGTACGCAAAGAGAAAATTTATCACGTCAATCTTGAAAATGCTCAGGAAATTTGGAGTTCCTTTTGCGGCATGTACTTTTTTAACTTATGGTAGTTTTTCTGCAGAAGTTATTTTAAGATTCCCAGCAGAGTCATTGGTGCATCAAAGGCTAAACAGTCCAATGATGTTGTGATAGAATTTAAGAGCTTTTATTGCTATTGATTAGAGCCTGAACAATATGGATTTTTGTGAACTGATGTCCACAAAAAATGGGATTTATTAAGGTTTTTCTTCAAAGGAAGACCTGAAAGTTCAACTACAGTTTGCCATGCAAGCCTAGATTTAATGTTTTGGTGAAAGAAAATCCTCCTCTATATCACTTCATCATGAAACTGTATAACTGTGGATACAAAATGCAAAAAATGCACTATACACAATTTCTCCAACAACAGCCACAGAAGCCTGTAACTTCTTCTGGGCTGTCTGGTGTCTTGGTGGCTTTTCTCACTCTTGTTCTTGCACAGTCACTCAGTTTTTGAGAACTGTCTACTCCACACAGATTTACCATAGAGTGTCATACTGTTTGTATTTCTTCATAATTGATGTAAATAAAGTTAGACATATTCAGGGACTTGGAAATGTTCATGTATCCATCCACTGACTTATCTGAAGAGAACTGGCAATAAAATGGATTATTTTATACCAAAGCATTACATTACTTGTGCAGCCCATCATCTTGGCTTTTATATTTTAAATTAATTTATGTCAGGTTGTAGAGATTTGCTTTAAGCTTGAGTTTAAGGAAGATAATTTTATATATATTTTTTGTATTTGAAATAACATAAACAAATTAAAATGTGTAAAATACCAAGTGTTCCAGTACTTTTGGAGGACACTGTATTGGACTGGCATCCTGTCCAGGTGAGTTATAGACTTTCTTGCGCTTTACACTTCAGAATCAGGGAGTACGTATAGGCACTAACGGGCATCAGAGCCTAAATAGGACTTGAGTCTTTCATGGGCATCTTCAAGTCTGTGATTAGTCTGAAAAGAAAAAAAAAACAACCAGATCAGAACAGCGAGTTTTATTTTTGTTTTTTACTGGACTTAATGATTTTGCACAACATGATATATATTTTATTACATATTTATTCATATGTTGAATGTTGTCATGGTGCTCGCTCGTCATTGGAGCAAGCTTTAATTATCACCGTTATTAATGACTCATCTTTTTTTTTGGCTGTAGGTACTGTGGATGAAGAGCCTTCTTCAGTAACTGGAGGAAGGACTCTTTGAGCATCAACCTGGAGTTTGTGAAGGTCAGTTTGTCCAGAATGAGACGGACTGGAGGTCCTACATTCATTGGAGAGCTTCATTCCTGGCAAAGGTGGAAAAATGGACACCACCCTCATCAATATTTCAGGTATAGAAACTGACATAGGTAGGAAGGAGATCGTGCTGACTGATGGCACCTGTTCATGCTGGACCATGTTTATGTTGCTGAAGTCAATATTAATGTTGCTGCTCGTTTTAAATTTTCTGAGCTATTGTTTATTTGAGTCTTTGTCTCTTCAGCTGTGTGTGACATCGGCTCAGCTTCCTTCAAGTACGACATGAGGCGCCTGAGTGAGATCCTGGCCTTCCCAAGGGCCTGGTACCGCCGAAGTATCGCCAGGCGGCTCTTCCTTGGAGACCAGACGATCAATCTGCCAGGTGACTGTTGACCCCCAAATATTGCACACAGGAATAAGTTAATTTGAAACAACTTCAGACTTAGTTTGCATGTTTCCTAACCTCCCAAGATTAGTTTGCACCTTTTTTTTTTACCCTTTTTGTTGACCTTTCAACAAACATTGTCTCCAGTACTCCTGCTGACATTTACAAAGTTATCTTCTTGCACGCATCTCTCAACCTTTTCGTTGCAGCTGCCTCTGGCCCCGCCACCCCGGACTCTGCCGAAAACATGACTCAGCATTTGTCCCCTGAGTCCTGCCGTAAGGTGTACTGGAGGACCTGGGACGGCAGCACTGGGACACAACACATTCCACAGTCCGCCAATGTCTTTTCAGAGCACTCCACTGGAAGCAACATTTCCCCAGGAGGTCTAGGCCACCTCAAGTCCCCGCACCCGGCCGCACCAGGAGCGTGTCGGACTCCTCTGCCCCGAGACGAGGTAGTTACCGGTGCAAGAGGGTCTTCTGGATTTACCCTTGTTGTTTGACCTCTTTTTCATTCTTATTTAGATTCAGTGACAAAAACATCTACTCCTTCCTTTGGAAAAAATGGCAAAGCAGCAGGCCAGCAGGGTGCGCCGTGGGAGACTTTGGTGGTGTTTGCCATCAATTTGAAACAGCTCACCGTCCAGATGAACATGAGCAACGTGATGGGGAACAATACGTAAGTCAGGACTTTTTCTTTTCTTCGTCTTCTTTTGTCCTGTACATTCTGTCGTCAAGTTATATTTGAACCTTTTTTAAATGAAATATTAAAAATACATAAATAATTTAATTAATAAATGCATCAACTATGTTGTGACACACATGACAAATTAGTTGTTGATATACACCAGTAAATCATAGAATTCCAAGAAAAACACAAAAAAAAGCAAAGCTGGAAACATGTACCCTCTAAAATGTAGTGAATAAATGAGTAATTAATGAACCCATTCTCTCCAATTTGTTAACAGTATAACTCAGAACCAATAGGTACCTTCATCTTGTAACTCGCCACATTAAAGCGGCATATAATGAGGATAAACCCAACAAATCAATCAAAAAGCAGCTTTGTTTTCACCTATCTAATATCTCAATGTATGCCATCTGCTGGATGGCAAGTGGATGCTGAATTGATGATGGATGAGGAGCAGGTGTTTCTGCACAGAAATATACTAAATAACAGACATTAACTGTTACTTTGTGGTTGTTTCACAGCAGTTATATTCTGAAACTAAAACAATGTGGGCACAGACAACCCCACAGAAAGGATTTTTGTATAAATTCAGCCATAAAGGAAAGAGAGGGAATGAGATGTTCGAGCGAGGTATGCAATAATTAGGTCCTTAAGAGACAGAGACAAAGAAATTCACAAATTAGAGGAGTAACCTGTTTGATTGTCTAATGTTGGTCTCCTATTGCCTATTTTTGGCCCCAGTTTCCGTACCAATTTCAAAATTGAGGAAATCTAAGCCAGATTTTTATTTATTTTTATTTATTTATTTATTTTTCAGGATTAGGGATAATTTGCATTCCCTACTACTTTATATCTATACACACAAAAAACACCAAAATCCGCATTTCCCCCCCAAACTTTTCCAAAAAGCTAAAATATCTCTGACATCTCAAAACTGTCTTCTGCCGAAGAGTGTGACATGCTTTTCATAAAGAGGCTTCTGTTCAGATAACACTAGGTCCTGATTTAGTGAATATTGTACCCGTTTGTCCACTTTTCCCTACTTTAACACAAAATTACCCCCATTTAAAGCCACTTATTTTTGTTTTGTGCATTTTCCCGATTGTAAACAGTGTTTTACAAACCTATTTTTACCACAGATTGTACCAGTTTCAGGCCCAATAGAGTTTCTTTTATTTATTTATATATTTATTTATTTTATTGTGTGTGCCAAAAACGGCCACAATAGCAGTTTCATGACTGTGGTAGCAGTGGTTACACTGTAAAACTCAGTGCAGTCCACAAGTCCACACAACCCTGCAGGAAGGTTTTTGTGTGAATGCAGCTGACGCAGACACGTCTTGCTCGTCTCGCTGTGTTTTTCATTATATGTGTGATTTTAAAGCTACATGTAGCTTGAAATGAGCTTGTCGGTTTTTCCTTTCCAAACCTTAGGGCTTCACCAAGGCCACTGCTGCTTGTCAAATATTTAATTTGAATATTAGACAGCAGCAGCAGCACTGATGGCACTTCTTTTCATATTATTGCCATGCTGTAAGGATGGACGTGAAATCTTAACACTACCCAGAGAACCGGAGTTACAGCAGTAACTTCATGTTTTCAACTGCAGCGTGTCGCTGAAACAGACAGCATTGATGAGCTAATCCCTGTCACGTGATGCTGCGTGTAGGATCAGTGCTTCCAAGATGGAGGTCATGTGATTGCTTCTGTTTGCAAAATCTTAAAAAGTTTGAATTAACTAATTATTGTTATATTTTATAGAGAAATAATCCTCAGGTCGAGGAAGAGCTGAGCAGATTCTGGTGGAGCTCGAATCTACCTGAAACCAGGAGATAGGTTTTCCTTTTATCTGTCATTCCATAACATTCTCGCTTGATGACATCACTGATTCCACATGTCCCTCTCTGCCAGCTGAGGGCAGTAATAATGATGGTCTGTTATTATCCTGGTGGAGGTTTGTGACCTCCTGGTGCACCGCCTCATTTTTTTCTGTGTTCCTTTACTGCAGCTTTCACTTTTATGTCTTATCCATCCTCTGACCGCTGTTCCCGCTCTTATTTCCCACTATAATTGAGTCACTTCTGTTGGCCACTGCGGTGTTTTAGCGGTCTCCACGTTGCATCGCTATAACAATGATTATCCTACAATGTGCTGCTGAATCAGTGACAGACCGTCATAACTAAAGCAGTAATTTTTTATGAACTCTCTCATCAATAACGGAAAAACACTCCTTCAGATCTTCAGTCTGCTGGCTCGCTGCCTCTGCTCCGAGGAACGCGCACATCTCCCACTTTATCCAAACCAGCTCCACTCTCTTAAATTATTTACGGTTGCAGGTTTTATTGGGAAATAAAAACAAAAACATGTACACCTCTGCAATAAATTTCAGATTCTGTTCAGTTTTATCCCGACAGGCCCAAATATCATCAAACAAAACTCTGACGAACCAACGTCTACGTCAAGAAACCAATCAAACTATTTTTTACTATGTTCATAAATGCAGATACTTACTTTCTGCTCCTCAAATATGAGAACATGCTGCTTTGCTCTTCTTGTGTCATGAACTTATTTGGGTTGATTAGCCAAAAGGCGGAAAATGGAAAGATTGTGCTCGGCTCTGGGTTCTTCTTATAGATTGTCCAAAACCTTTCAGCGCTAGTTTCAGTCGTAATGGCATTACAGAATGCAAAACCACAACCAAACCTGACACATAATCTACAAGGATGGGTTTAGGCTTATGTGAGGGGAAGGATTTGGCAGATTTACTTAGATAATTTTCCTCCAAAGGTCAGATCAGGTTTGAGAACATCTGCTCGTGCCGTGCGTTGCTGCATCCACCAAACTGTGGAACCACCTTGGGTCCAACTTCACCTCTCATATCCATCTGTCTGATGCAGACAGGTGAAACTCTTGGTCGTCAAAAACCGTTCAGGTGTCCATCATGTAGATGCTTTTCCAGCATATACATAATCCTTAATGTAATTTAATTCATTTATATAGCACCAAATCACAACAACGTTGCCTCAAGGCACTTCACACAAGTAAGGTCTAACCTTATCAATCCCCAGAGCAAGCACACAGGTGACAGTGATAAGGGAAAACTCCCTCTGATGATTTGAGGAAGAAACCTCAAGCAGACCATACTCAAAGGGGCAACCCTCTGCTTGGGCCATGCTACAGACACCATTGACAAAACAAATATACAGGACATTTTGGGAGTCCATGCTGGTGCACAGGATGGGAGGCTTCTAGATGGAGCTACACCTCAAACAGAGAGAAAAAAACAGAATCAGGTGGCAGAAAGACAACAAATACAGTATAATTTGTCAGCATTAAGCAACAACAAGACAGAAGAAATACTAAGGTGATCACCAGCCACAAGCCCTAAGCTTCACTAAAAGATCCAGACTTTAGATAAAGTTGAATAATAAATTAATTTAAAAGAGTAAAAAGCATAGTAACATACTATTCCAGTATGCTAGCCATACGAAAGGGGAAATAAATACGTCTTAAGTCTGGATGTGAAAGTCTCTACATCCTTTTGTGGGTGGGTGGTTGGTGTCCACCATAAAACATTCCACAAAACTCAACATTGAAACAGAATAACTCTTTCGATTTCGGGGGAAGGGGATGAGGGAAACCTTATCCCTGACAAAGACGAAACCACAGGAGGGCACCAAAAGACTCATCTTTGGTGGGTGTTGAGGGACTCTACTGCATGGAAACGTCAAGGTCCAAAGCTGAAGTTGCTTGTGGGTGGGCACCTGAAGCATTCTTTAACTCAGCAAGGTTGACTACCTTCCACTACTGGTGGGGGGAGCTTGGAAAATTTCCAAATTACAGTGTCCATGTTGTCTGAAGTGGGAAGACCTGGAAGCTGCCAGATCTCAGTGGGAGGATTCAGCTGCTTTTGGTCTGGTCACCTCAGTGTTGGGCGCACTGAGGGAGTGGCACTGTGGCAGACCGGCTCCTTTAAATGGTGTCAGCAAATCCCATGGATGTGTAATTTAGCTGATTACGACACAGGCCATCACATGGTGTATTTTTAACTTCACTGCCTTCTTTGAGATGATTGGCAGCCAAAGCCAGTAAGTACATTTACTTTGTGTTTGCGTATCAGGTGCGCTCACAGTGTGTTTTCCCTGACAGCTGGACGACCAGCGGCCTGAAGAGTCAGGGTCGTCTGTCTGTAGGCAGCAACCGGGACCGAGAGATCAGCATGTCTGTTGGACTGGGACGATCCAAGCTGGACTCAAAGGGCGGCGTTGTGGGTGGCAATATAGACGTGAACACGCTGGAGATGGTCTGTAAGTCAAGAAAACTCAACTTTACATGCATGTTGATCTTCTGCAGGTCAAGCCGGAGGTCAGTGCAGAGACCTCACCAGACTTAATCATCATACAACCGTAAAACCTGAGCCTTCACATGAACATTAAATATACAGCAAATATATTTGGTCAGTTCAAAGTTCAGGCTAGCTCTTTTTCATCTGTATTCTAGCTCACATCTCTGAACATCCCAACCAGCAGCCCAGCCATAAGATCCAGATCACCATGGGCTCCACGGAGGCACGCGTGGACTACATGGGCTCCAGCATCCTGATGGGAGTGTTCAGCAACGCCGACCTCCAGCTCCAGGACGAGTGGAAGGTCAACCTGTGCACCGTAGACACCAGCCTATCAGAAAAAAGGTGTGAAGCTGACCAATCACGTCATGCCCCTGGTTCCCCTCAGCCATTCAGAGTTCTTTCAGCAAGTTCTCACCGTAAAATTTAAGTCCATACATTTTCTTAGTGGTAACGTCTTTCACAATAGGTGAGTTCATTGGATGTCTATTTTAATTAATAGGGCTAAAGTATTTCACTTATTGATTATTATTTTTAGTCAGCGCAATAACTTTGAGATGTTTCAATTTGAGGCTTATTTTTATATTTGATTTCAGCTTTTCAGTAGGGACAAAAACAATGATTAAACATGTTTATATTGTAAGCCTGAAAAAAATGTGTTTCTTTAAAGTAAACAAACAAGAATTGTTTCTACCATGGTCCACACCAAAAAAATAAATAAAATAAAAAAGGCCAGGGCCTGTATAAACGAGGCAGCCTAAGGCTAAAAGCAGCTCCGAGTGACGTTATTCTAAGAAAAGTCTTAGAATTTCTCGAATTCTTAGACATTTCTTAGAATTCTCCCTTGGAAAGATAAAAGTCCTTCACAAAGCACCGCAGGCCTTAAGAGAGGTCCTAAGGTGTAAAGAGTGTCTTAAGCAGAGAAGATGGTGGAAAAGACAGAAAGGAAGGAGAGACGTTCTCCATATGTTGAATGGCAGTGATTCAGTAACATGCGACCGGCCTGTTGGTGCAGGGATAATGTTTTTGGTTGACCTCATCAGGAATGAGTTTACTTTTCCCACCCAGCGTAGTAATGTAATAACGCCTGAGATGAAGGTCATCACAACATTGTAATACCTGGCTATCTATATATTCTTATCTTTTATTTGTACATGGAGAATTTGTCCTGTAGGATTTTATACTTATAACTATTAATACCTTTTGGGGGTTTTTTTATTTAATCTGTTTGCACTGACAAGAAGCTTTCTTCAATGTCGTTGTACATTTTGACAATAAAGGCCATTCTATTCTATTCTAAACTCCATAACATTCATACATGTCAGCAGCCAAACTCACCTGTGTGAGAACAACTTTGCTTGTGTGCTGCAACCTCTGCTCTCACTTTGGATTACAGCACGTACCAGCACTTCTCACACTCGCCACTTGTGCGCAATTACCACCATAGAGAAAAAATATAAGAATAAGCCAATCAATATAACTAGCATGTTGCCCGTGGGGATCCACGGGCTCTAGATTGGGTAGTGTTTATATAAAAAAGGTTGCTGATATTTTTCAAGGGTGGTAATAAATTGTGCAGAGTTTGTGTAATGAGTTGGAATGGTGTGTGAGTCGAGCATGTTTTTAGAACCTTAGACCTCAAGAGGTTTTAGAAGAACTCAACCCTTTTATTTCCTGTTAATTAAGATAAGACTTTATTGATTTCACAGTGGAAATTCACAATTACATAATTTTTATGTTAATTTACTGTCTTAATGTATTTATAAATTGTTTAGGTTCTTGTTTCCATATACACACTATTATTATTTTTTATCAGTATTATTATTATTATTATTTTATTTTATTATTACTTCTATTTTGTCATTTGATTTTTAAATAGACCACAATGTGTCATTCATGTGTCATCCATGTATTTTTAACATATTTACAGTTATGTTATGTACTTACATTGAATTTACTAAGTAAACTCACACAGGCACATTTCATCATCATAACACTAAATTATTTTCACGATTACACATTTCTTAATATAGTGCAGCTTATATGATTGTTTACTGTCCATAACTAGGAGTGCAGAGTTCTCTTTCTCTTTTTGTGACAACCAATCCCAGCTCTTAGAGGACTGCATCAGGGAAAATAAGGGGTAACCCCGCCTCCTCAGAAAAACAGAAGTTTCTTTCCACTCCTTGCTTAGACTTGCTCTCACACACCTCCTGAATCATTCTTAGGCTAAGAGTCCTTGTCAGAAATTTTTAGGCTAAGTTAGGAACTCTTTGAGATGCTGATCTGCAGGATGCATTAATCTTTTTTTTTTAGCAGTAAGGTGTGTGTTTCTTTTCCCCTCTCTGCTCACAGTGAGATCTTTGTCCATGGAGACTTGCAGTGGGACATCTTCCAGGTGATTATTTCCCGCTCCACCACACCAGACCTCATCAAGATCGGCATGAAGCTGCAGGAGTTTTTCACTCAGCAATTCGACACAAGCAAGAGGGCACTCTCTACCTGGGGTCCTGGACCCTACTTGCCCCCCAAAACCCCGGTTATCAACACGGAGAAAGGAGCAGCAGAGCTTTGTAAGCACACTGTGTTCAGCACTGTTGTATGAGTCGTTGAATGGAAATTATTCTCACAGCATGGGACTGTATTGTCATGGCAGCACAGCGGCTCGATGTTTTCTGAACATCGAAAACCACTTTGTGAATCTGTTTGACATTTTCATGACAGCATACTGTTATGTGGGATTTTCATTCAAATCAGGCAACAATGGTATTTTGGTTCGAACTGTTTCAGAAGTTGCAGTGTTTCATAGTGAAATACTTGGATAAAAATTGTGCAGCAAATAAAAAATATCGTTGAGCAGCATATGTAATTAAACAGCCATCAAAATAAAAAACAAAAAATCCAAGTTTAATTCCATAGAAACATGTCTAAATTATGTACTAACGGGGTGATATTTACTGTATTTATTCTAAGAGTGTTCTCCTATAATGAAATCCTCAGACACGTGCTTCAGACACGCTGCTGTTTACTGCGTTCCTTTTGATTAAATCATATGCAAAGGGCACAAAACAACAGCAGGATTTGATTTAAAAGAAGAATTAAAAATAAACCTGCTCAGCAATAGTGTTGCTCAGCATATCATTATTGTAATATAGTAATTAAATATTCAGCGCAATATGATGCAGTAAAGTGCAAACACCTCTAAACCTTACAGATTAACTGCATCAGCCTCTGTGGCTGCACTGCATCATAACCATTTTGCTTCACTCTTGCAGATATCCTTCAATGACAAATCACTCCTGCTGCTCGTCTTCACCCGCTCCACCCTGCCTAGTGCCTACGCTAACACCTCTCTCACAATCTCCTTTAAACAACTGATCCAAGAATTTAAACTCCTCTGCTTTCACCAGCTACTCCTTGCAAGCTCACTGTTCCAATGCACGCTCTCTCATTCACACAAATGTACGAGGTCTGTTCAAAAAGTAACGGACTTTTATTTTTTTCAAAAACTATATGGATTTGAATCATGTGCGCTTGCATCAGCCAAGCTGGAACCTTCGTGCGCATGCGTGAGTTTTTTCACGCCTGTCGGTTGCGTCATTCGCCTGTGGGCAGGCTTTGAGTGAGCACTGCTCCAGCCCCGTCGTCAGATTTTTATTGTCAGGGAAATGGCAGAGCGACTGCCGCTTTGCTCCATGAAATTTTTTTCAGAAACTGTTAGAGACAGCCAGTTGGAAACCATTCGAAAGATTCAGATGGATTTCGGTGAAGATTCTGTCGGCGTCACACGGATTAAGGAGTGTTAAAACCTTTTTAAAGACGGTGCCCTCCGCCACTGTGGGCCGTCTTTAAAAAGGTTTTAACACTCCTTAATCCATGTGCACAAATAAGCAAACTAGAACTGTTTTTTATTATTTCTGCTTTTATAGTGTCTTAAAAAAAGAGTTTCCAGTTTATAATTAAATGTGGATCACTTTGTACCAAATTAAAACTGGAAACTCTGTTAGAAAGCTTTTCACTATCTCCGTAATTATAAGATCAACTTTAAAACTGCACCACATGCTTTTACACCTTGGAACACCCGTCTGTGCACACAGTAACCAAAACCTGGTGCTCATCCTTGCATTTGTGTTGATAAAATAAATCCCCAGAACTATTAGTGAGGCACGCCGCTGATGATTTGTAATTCTAATAACTTAGGTGTTATCTGTCTTTTAGCATTTGAATGCAATCAGACAGTCTCAAGGCGAAAACTAATTAAAAACAAAAGCTCAATCGGTGTGAAATTAAAAAGGAAGACTTGAAAATAATCTAACAGAGGAATTAAATCTTACAATTCACCAAATGAAAGCAGTTGTCGGAAAAATGATACTGATGCTGTTGACCAACATGCTGATTTCACTCCCCCGCCTCCCCCCTTTGTTTTTTAATCTTCAAAGACATGGACGCCGCCCATCACCGCCACTGGCCTGGCGTGCTGAAGGTGATCGCCGGCTGCCATATCTCACTCTTCCAGATGCCCCTGCCTGAGGACGCGGTGCAGCTGGGTGGTTCAATGAGCCTCCACGGCAATCACATGACCCTGGCCTGTTTCCACGGGCCCAACTTCCGCTCTAAATCGTGGGCTCTGTTCCACCTGGAAGAGCCCAACATCGCCTTCTGGACAGAGGCCCAGAAGATCTGGGAGGACGGTGAGCCAAAATGTTAATTTTGAAGCGCTTTGTGCTGAAAAGATGAATGGAAGAATCGATGTAAATTTGTTTTATGTTTGATGGTTGTTCTGTTCTTCTGTAAGTGTTAATTTTTTTAAGGTTCCCCCCATTGTCTGTTGATTTGTTGTACGTTACTTTGTTTTTTGGCCACTAATTGCAACAAGAACAAGAATAAAATCTATGTAATGATTGACAGATAATTAAAGAAAAACTGTAGGTAAGAATTGTTTCTGTAATTTATTTATTGGCGATACTAAACATTCTCACTTTCCAGTTTCTCAGGATGAAAGAATTTGCTGTTTTCTAACTGACTTGTATCGAAGTGAACAGAGCGTCTTTGTCTTTTCATTAATTTGTTGGACAAAACAAGACATTTCACTGCATCACTTTGAGCTGTGGGACATTGTGGTGATGACTTTTCCGTCGTAGTATCGACAGTAAAAGTCGGCAGTTGGACTGCAGCTGATTATTTTCTTTTTTTGATTGACATGTCTTAGTTTTTCTCATCATCAGCTTGTTTTGCTAATTAAATATGATACTTTTAGAAAACATTCCCACTGTCCAACGTAACATCTTCAAATGGTGTGTTTTGTTTGACCACTTCTACAAAAAAAATCTAACACCTCCAGTATGAAAAAATCGAGCGGGAACCAGACAAAGTTTAGTATTTTAGGTTTGAAGGACTAACTGGTGAATTAACTGATTGTTTCAACACTTATATGCTGGTCTTTGGTACTTTGATCCTCTTTTGTTGACACTCTTTTGTTTTCATTTCTTTTTAGGCTCCAAAGACGATTCTACCTACATTGTGCAGACTCTGGATTTCCATCTTGGCCATAACACCATGGTGACAAAACCTTGCGGTGCACTTGAAAGCCCGATGGCCACCATAACCAAAATAACCCGTCGGCGCCATGAAAACCCACCACACGGAGTCGCAACTGTCAAAGAATGGTTCAGCTACGTCACTGCCATGAGAAATGAAGGTAAAACTCACTCTCTTTATGTTGTCCTCTTGGCCTTGAAATATGTTTCATATCATGGCTTCATACTCGGTGAGATGATGTGATGGGTATCCAAATACAGCTTCCTCAACTGCTACCCAAACTACTTCATGCCTACATGTGCAGTATCAGCAAGTACAAAGTATCTACTCAACTACTGACCTGTTGATTCTTGATGTTTGGTAGACTTGAAGTTAGCGACACCAGCAACCATAGTCAATTGTCTTCCGGGGGCCAGAACAGGTGACATTGAAGGAAATTTGAAACTGCTGGCTAAGGCTAAGCGTAAATTTGGTAAGATTGTAATTCACGTCGGCAGTAATGACACCCGGTTACGCCAATCGGAGGTCACTAAAATCAACATTGAATCGGTGTGTAACTTTGCAAAAACAATGTCGGACTCTGTAGTTTTCTCTGGGCCCCTCCCCAATCGGACCGGGAGTGACATGTTTAGCCGCATGTTCTCCTTGAATTGCTGGCTGTCTGAGTGGTGTCCAAAAAATGAGGTGGGCTTCATAGATAATTGGCAAAGCTTCTGGGGAAAACCTGGTCTTGTTAGGAGAGACGGCATCCTTCCCACTTTGGATGGAGCAGCTCTCATTTCTAGAAATCTGGCCAATTTTCTTAAATCCTCCAAACCGTGTCTATCCAGGGTTGGGACCAGGAAGCAAAGTTGTAGTCTTACACACCTCTCTGCAGCTTCTCTCCCCCTGCCATCCCCTCATTACCCTATCCCCGTAGAGACGGTGCCTGCTCCCAGACCACCAATAACCAGCAAAAATCTATTTAAGCATAACAATTCAAAAAGAAAAAATAATATAGCACCTTCAACTGCACCACAGACTAAAACAGTTAAATGTGATCTATTAAACATTAGGTCTCTCTCTTCTAAGTCTCTGTTAGTAAATGATATAATAATTGATCAACATATTGATTTATTCTGCCTTACAGAAACCTGGTTACAGCAGGATGAATATGTTAGTTTAAATGAGTCAACACCCCCGAGTCACACTAACTGCCAGAATGCTCATAGCACGGGCCGAGGCGGAGGATTAGCAGCAATCTTCCATTCCAGCTTATTAATTAATCAAAAACCCAGACAGAGCTTTAATTCATTTGAAAGCTTGACTCTTAGTCTTGTCCATCCAAATTGGAAGTCCCAAAAACCAAGTTTTATTTGTTATTATCTATCGTCCACCTGGTCATTACTGTGAGTTTCTCTGTGAATTTTCAGACCTTTTGTCTGACTTAGTGCTTAGCTCAGATAAGATAATTATAGTGGGCGATTTTAACATCCACACAGATGCTGAGAATGACAGCCTCAACACTGCATTTAATCTATTATTAGACTCAATTGGCTTTGCTCAAAATGTAAATGAGTCCACCCACCACTTTAATCATATCTTAGATCTTGTTTTGACTTATGGTATGGAAATTGAAGACTTAACAGTATTCCCTGAAAACTCCCTTCTGTCTGATCATTTCTTAATAACATTTACATTTACTCTGGTGGACTACCCAGCAGTGGGGAATAAGTTTCATTACACTAGAAGTCTTTCAGAAAGCGCTGTAACTAGGTTTAAGGATATGATTCCTTCTTTATGTTCTCTAATGCCATATACCAGCACAGTGCAGAGTAGCTACCTAAACTCTATAAGTGAGATAGAGTATCTCGTCAATAGTTTTACATCCTCATTGAAGACAACTTTGGATGCTGTAGCTCCTGTGAAAAAGAGAGCTTTAAATCAGAAGTGCCTGACTCCGTGGTATAACTCACAAACTCGCAGCTTAAAGCAGATAACCCATAAGTTGGAGAGGAAATGGCGTCTCACTAATTTAGAAGATCTTTACTTAGCCTGGAAAAAGAGTCTGTTGCTCTATAAAAAAGCCCTCCGTAAAGCTAGGACATCTTACTACTCATCACTAATTGAAGAAAATAAGAACAACCCCAGGTTTCTTTTCAGCACTGTAGCCAGGCTGACAAAGAGTCAGAGCTCTATTGAGCCGAGTATTCCTTTAACTTTAACTAGTAATGACTTCATGACTTTCTTTGCTAATAAAATTTTAACTATTAGAGAAAAAATTACTCATAACCATCCCAGAGACGTATCGTTATCTTTGGCTGCTTTCAGTGATGCCGGTATTTGGTTAGACTCTTTCTCTCAGATTGTTCTGTCTGAGTTATTTTCATTAGTTACTTCATCCAAACCATCAACATGTCTATTAGACCCCATTCCTACCAGGCTGCTCAAGGAAGCCCTACCATTATTTAATGCTTCCATCTTAAATATGATCAATCTATCTTTATTAGTTGGCTATGTACCACAGGCTTTTAAAGTGGCAGTAATTAAACCATTACTTAAAAAGCCATCACTTGACCCAGCTATCTTAGCTAATTATAGGCCAATCTCCAACCTTCCTTTTCTCTCAAAAATTCTTGAAAGGGTAGTTGTAAAACAGCTAACTGATCATCTGCAGAGGAATGGTCTATTTGAAGAGTTTCAGTCAGGTTTTAGAATTCATCATAGTACAGAAACAGCATTAGTGAAGGTTACAAATGATCTTCTTATGGCCTCGGACAGTGGACTCATCTCTGTGCTTGTTCTGTTAGACCTCAGTGCTGCTTTTGATACTGTTGACCATAAAATTTTATTTCAGAGATTAGAGCATGCCATAGGTATTAAAGGCACTGCGCTGCGGTGGTTTGAATCATATTTGTCTAATAGATTACAATTTGTTCATGTAAATGGGGAATCTTCTTCACAGACTAAAGTTAATTATGGAGTTCCACAAGGTTCTGTGCTAGGACCAATTTTATTCACTTTATATATGCTTCCCTTAGGCAGTATTATTAGACGGTATTGCTTAAATTTTCATTGTTACGCAGATGATACCCAGCTTTATCTATCCATGAAGCCAGAGGACACACACCAATTAGATAAACTGCAGGATTGTCTTACAGACATAAAGACATGGATGACCTCTAATTTCCTGCTTTTAAACTCAGATAAAACTGAAGTTATTGTACTTGGTCCCACAAATCTTAGAAACATGGTGTCTAACCAGATCCTTACTCTGGATGGCATTACCCTGACCTCTAGTAATACTGTGAGAAATCTTGGAGTCATTTTTGATCAGGATATGTCATTCAAAGCGCATATTAAACAAATATGTAGGACTGCTTTTTTGCATTACGCAATATCTCTAAAATTAGAAAGGTCTTGTCTCAGAGTGATGCTGAAAAACTAATTCATGCATTTATTTCCTCTAGGCTGGACTGTTGTAATTCATTATTATCAGGTTGTCCTAAAAGTTCCCTAAAAAGCCTTCAGTTAATTCAAAATGCTGCAGCTAGAGTACTAACGGGGACTAGAAGGAGAGAGCATATCTCACCCATATTGGCCTCTCTTCATTGGCTTCCTGTTAATTCTAGAATAGAATTTAAAATTCTTCTTACTTATAAGGTTTTGAATAATCAGGTCCCATGTTATCTTAGGGACCTCGTAGTACCATATCACCCCAATAGAGCGCTTCGCTCTCACACTGCAGGCTTACTTGTAGTTCCTAGGGTTTGTAAGAGTAGAATGGGAGGCAGAGCCTTCAGCTTTCAGGCTCCTCTCCTGTGGAACCAGCTCCCAATTCAGATCAGGGAGACAGACACCCTCTCTACTTTTAAGATTAGGCTTAAAACTTTCCTTTTTGCTAAAGCTTATAGTTAGGGCTGGATCAGGTGACCCTGAACCATCCCTTAGTTATGCTGCTATGGACGTAGACTGCTGGGGGGTTCCCATGATGCACTGTTTCTTTCTCTTTTTGCTCTGTATGCACCACTCTGCATTTAATCATTAGTGATCGATCTGTTAAAAGGGAGTTTTTCCTTCCCACTGTTGCCAAGTGCTTGCTCACAGGGGGTTGTTTTGACTGTTGGGGTTTTTACGTAATTATTGTATGGCCTTGCCTTACAATATAAAGTGCCTTGGGGCAACTGTTTGTTGTGATTTGGCGCTGTATAAATAAAATTGATTGATTAATTGATTGATTGATTGAATTGACTGACTACCGCAAAGCTGCACACCAACGTGATCTTGACCAATGTCCACAGTCGGTTGTGTGCCTGCCCACCTTCCTACTTCCGTGCCACCACTAGGGGGCAGTGACATACAGTAACCAGCATGTACAGTGTAGAAGAAGACTGGAGCCTAAACATTTTTCACATTGATAGCATAGCTTTGTTAGCATTTTTCACATTGTTAGCATAGGTAAGGAGGTTTTCATTACCACTGTTGCTCTGTGGGTTGGTAAGGTTAGATCTTACTTGTGTGAAGTGCCTTGAGGCAACCTTGTTGTGATTTGGTGCTATATAAATGAAAATAAATTGAAAATAGTTTAACATTATCCCTCCTGTGCATGCTGGTGACGCAGGGTCCTGTTTTCATTTGTGTGTGTGTGTGTGTGTGTGTGTGTGTGTGTGTGTGTGTGTGTGTGTGTGTGTGTGTGTGTGTGTGTGTGTGTGTGTGTGTGTGTGTGTGTGTGTGTCTACATGATAACTGAAAAATTGGCTGGTAGGATTTCCTTCAAATTTGGTGGGAATATTACTTTGATAGATATTGAGTTAATTGGATTTGGGAGTAGTTTGGTCAATAGTCTTTTTTTTTTTCTTTTTTTTTTATCTCAACAACCAAGAAGCCAAGATCGGTGATCTCAATCTCAAGGATTTATTGATCAGCAAAATCTTGTTAATGAATGACTTCATAATGAAGTCACACAGACGTCATGATTAGGCCATACATAATTAAAAACGCATTACAGACGGATGTATATTTACTTGTACATTTATATCATTGTGTGTCAAGTACGCAATTTTATTTTTTTTCTTTAATAAAGTTTTTAATTTGGCCTGTGACTTTGGCATTTTACCAGTTTTTCCTCAAAATCACAGCAGTCTGTCCTTGGCTGTCCCTCACTCATTCTACCAAGTTTGGATGAAACTGGATGAAAGCTCTTTGAGTTGTGTTGTTTACACTGACGGTAAACAAAAGTAATATCAGACATAAACAGAAACAGGTAATCACATTGTTGCGGAAATTGCCAGACAGTGTCCTTGGACACCAGACAAACTGAGTATTTCTCTCTTAACATTATTCAAACAATCAGAGAAACTGCGAGGTGTCAGAACAGCAGTTTATTTGCCCGCAAAGCAAGCGTTCCACAGTCTTCAGAAGAAAAAAACACAGATAGCTTCGAAGGACAAAGGGTGACAATCATTTTTATACATTTTGGGAGTCAGTGTCCCTACCCAAAGTGGGTGGGCTTTCCAAACATAGCAAATCTTACACCAATCAAAACAATTATTAATGACATCATTTATGCAGGTGTGATGAGACCACCACATGGAAAATCCCCAGGCCTGGAGAGTTCATCTCTGGGACATCAGGCCCTGTGTCGTGGAAATTTACCCTCCTTTAAAACTCCAACTATCATCGTTTTCCCTCTTATGTATGGTTTCAATATTTTTCTTCAAAAATTAAGTGCTTTACCTAAATTATGAACAAATTTGAATTTATTTGTTTATTTATTTGGCACACACAGACTCAAAAATAATAAAAAAAAAAGCTCATAACGAGAACAATTTAATAACGTACCCATGTGGCTGGAAGGATGTTGGCAGAAGCAATAGCTTCTAAGCGCCCACCCCTTTTACCATAAAAATAAAAAAAATGTATTCTTATATACATATACTCCAGCTGCACAGTCACAGACAGGAAAGCTCTCCAGAGGGTTGTCACCACAGCCCAGAAGATCACTGGTTATCTCTTGCCTTCATTAGAGGAACTGTATACAAGTTGTTGTCTCAGGAAGGCAAGGACTATAATCACAGACCCCTCCCATCCTGGACACTATTTGTTTTGAATTATTGCCATCAGGTAGACGATACAGGGCACTTAAGGTCAGAACAAACAGACTTAAAAATAGCTTTGTGGGAAGAGCTATTTGTGCACTGAATGCTGCTGGACCTGCCATTTTATGATTGTGATTGAGTGTTTTAACTAGGTTTTATGTAGAATTTTTAGGGTTATTTATTATTCTATTTATTTATTTTAAATGTGCTTTTAAGAGATTGTTTTTAATTTCATTGTCATGCACAGTATTTTTTTTCTGGTGTCATGTACAATGATAATAATAAATTATATTCTATTCTCATGACAACAAATACAAAGTATAATCACTGAACTAAAAGTTCAAAACACAACCAAGCAAACAACCAGTGCACAATGCACAACCCCCCCTATAATCTGTGCACAGAGTATATACTTATTCTTTCAAACATCTGTTCTCTGTTGTCTGTAAAACACAACGAAACCATGTTCCAGTATTTGCATATCATCATCATATGTTTGTTATTAGCACGTCTTGTTCTTGCCTCATGGTTTTTTGTTTTTTTAACAGCACATATTTCCACAAAATATATATTTTAGCATGCATCAGTATGTACTTATTCTTTCAAACATTTGTTAAAATATCATCATTAGTACACAACATAATCATCTTGTAGCATTAGCATATTAACATAAAATGCTTCCTTATTAGCTCATTGCAAGTCTTTGATAAAATTGCACCACAACATGACGACCGTGGTGGTGGAGGTACAAACCAACAATCAACACAGGCTGATTTTGTATCACAGTAACTTTCTCTGGTAGAATCCAGTGTGACACTTTGTCTTATGCACATGGTATCTTTCTATAAGTTCCCCATTTTTGATTCATACAGTTAATTATAATAACATTTGAAGCACTGAACTTTTCATCTTGAGACGGTTCCGCCTCCAGGAAAAGAAGCACAGCACATTTTCAAACGAGAGACTTGGTGTCTCCCTGGCAGGCGCTGTGTCTCATCTTTAATTTAAAACAGCTCCTGATAGTATTTAACAAAGCAGCAAAGCAGCCTCATTTAAACATGACCTTAAAGTTCTTCTGACGTGTTTTCCGCCACACTTTTAGAGCTGAACTTGCTGAGGAATGTGGAAGCCAACAACATGGAGAACGAAGACATGGCCAAAAGCTCCAGTCTGCTGAGCAGCTTCCGCAGTTCCTCCAGCTACAACCACGAAACAGAAACCATCTTTGCCCTTCCCAGAATGCAACTGGACTTCAAGTCCATTCACGTGCAGGATCCCACTGAGCCTTGCCTGACAGGTAAACCCGAAGGAACATGACATGTGACTCTAAAATTTGCCAGTTGGTTTTAAAGAAGCGTGCCACAGCTGTGCTACTATGGGCCATAGAGGCGCGTACATCAGCAACTGTCACAATGATTTTGTCATACACACGACTGTTGTGCCACAGTGCCTTTGTGACCAGCAGAAACGGTCTTTAGTTTTTCTCAAAACTTGGGGGCTGCCATATTCTTTAGGCGACTCTCTCAAATCGCCAGGTGTCTCTTACTTTGTGGTCACATTAGCTAAACATGAGGGTGACAAACAGTTGGCATTTGTCACTTAATGGGCATTCCCAGGGCGTGTCCAGCTCACAATTAATTTCCATTATTGCTCACAATATTTATTTGATAGATTATAGAGGATCACGAAACCCAACAGGCTCACTGACTTTTTCCTTCATGCTTGAAGCCCCGGTCACACGGCACTAACGAAGGACACCAAAGCCTGACATCGGGGTGAATGTGAGGCATAATTGTAAAGCGCTTTGAGCGTCTGATACAGATGGAAAAGCGCTATATAAATGCAGTCCATTTACCAAAACCAAACAAGAAATCTGGACTTGCGTTGACTTTTGGAGGCATCGTTTAACCATCATCCAACTTCGTTCCTGTAGCTGGTGCTGTTTTTCAGAAATTTCAAACTGTTGAAAAATGTGAATGAATCCCAACAACAACCTCAATTTGTATTTCATTTTGCTTTCTGTCTTGATGGTTCCTCATCGTTTGCATAGTTCCCGTAAGGTCATTGTTCCATTTCACTGTCGTCCAGCTTCGTCCAAACTCCCAAGTCCGACGTCTTGAACGAACGTTGATGATATCTGAACGGATCAATAACTAAAGCTCCAACGAGCTGAACGTAACATCCTTGCTGTCATATCCGCTGTCGGTCACGTCATCTTGAATGTTTTGTTTTGATTTTGTTTAAAGCGTCAAGGTTGACATTCACTTCATTTTCTTTTGTTAGTTTGTTTTGTTTTGTTCCTTTTGGCGCTCTTGAGTCGCAGGCTTTTCAGTGAAAGTTCAAGATCATTTGTCCACCTTTTCCCGATGATTTGTGACTTTTTTCCCTTCATTCAGCTGTCGCTGTGTGCCGTGTGACTGGGCCCTGACTGGTTGATGGAACTAAAGTTTGATTGATTTGTTTTAGTACAATGTGTCTTGGTGATGCTCCTGTATCGATTGTTAGCTTGCTAACGTCTCTATACGATGTCTTGTAAATCACTTCAGAGGTGCTATCTGGCTACAAAAACAGCAGTTTTTAAATTCAGAAGTGTTAATTTCTTGGCAACCTTTACAAAATATTAGAGGAAACATGCCAAACTTTATATTTATAGAGAAATATGCTTTCTGAGAGCGTATTACTGTATCTTGGATTATTTTGTTCTATCGTCCAACCAACGTACGTCATGCTACCTTCGCTTGGATTGGCACTCGCCATGTCGCATTGCTGAGCATTTGCATAAAAGAGACATTTTGTTTATTTTGGCCTCGCTTATGCCCGGTTCACACGACAGGATTTTAAAATTATCTGTAGGTTTCCAAAACCTGAGAGACCACACACGTGGAGATAAAAAAAAATCATAGCTCTAACAGGTTTGGTCGTACAGTGTGTGGTGTGCAGCCACACGGTAAGGACAGCACCACCACACACCAACAGATTTCACACACGAACATTCCCAGGTCAGACAGGAAATCTTGCAAAATCTCTCGAGATTAAACGTGACTTCTGAGTAAACAGATGGAGATAGCTTGTGGACTGTTTAAAACAGAGGGGAGAAAAAAACAATACAAAAAAGAAAAGGTGTTCTTTAAAAGAGTGGAGACAGCGCGAACACCGGCCTTTCTGGTAAGTCAGAACCTCTGTTTTGATTTTATTTTCTGCTCTGTACGTCCGTCACCTCGCTTTCTGGTTGGCTGCACGTCACATTCCGCAGGCTGCATGCTCGTTTGTGGTCGAATGGACACAACACACACTGCGATATCGGGCTAAGACAATCCAACATGTTGAATATCCCTGCTTTGTGATTGGAGTGCTCCTGACGTCTTTCCGAGCAGATCAGAGTGCTCTTAACATGCCACACACAGCAGGAATATCTGATAAGATTATCTTTCGTGTCATCGCGATTGTCGGTGCGTCCTTAAGATTGTCGAAAGGCGAAGATCGGGTCTGATATCGGCCTAATTATCTTGCCGTGTGAACCAGGCTTTAGCTGGCGGCGTAGTGACCACCTGCCTCTTGTGGCTCACTCTGATTGAAAATAAATGGCAGCTCGTCACTTAGCCACTGTCTCCTGTAGCTAATGTCTTGTCTCTGTGTGACTGCAGCTTAATGTCGGCACGGAATCTGTTTCTGTTTTTTATCGTCATTACATTCTAATGTTCTCTGCAGATATAATAATACAGGGTTCATTTTCCCCTCCTTTGAAGGTGTGCCGGTGCTGAGTGCTGTCTGGGTTGTGCTGCTGTTCAGGATATTTTTGTTTTTAGTGTCTGGTTGGGGTTATTTGTTGTTGTTCTTGTTTTTTTTTTTTTTTTCCAGATTCCAGCAGCAAACCTAAGGTGGAGTGTAGTGTGGTGACGGAGTTCACAGACCACATCTGCGTAACCATGGACGCCGAGCTCATCATGTTCCTTCACGACCTGGTGTCGGCCTACCTGAAGGAGAAGGAGAAAGGTTTTTATTTTGTTTTGTTTTTTTTTTCCAGGTTGTGATTCCTGCAGCCTGAGTCATCTTCAACACACAGCAGCAGTGAAGCCTCTGTTGTTGAAGATGAAAATAGATTGTGGATGTGGAGCTGTTTGTGCTCCACAAAAGATTTTTGAACACGGCAGCGTGACAGTTATTCCCACACGCAGCAGGGAGGTCAGGGATTCCAATGCAGGTGGCATTTTAATGGACCGTGTACCACCACAAAGGCACACACAGTTGATGCCTACAACCTTGGCTCCTGCAGGATAATTAAACAGTTCGGCCCATTTGTTCGGCTCCTTCTGCAAAGTGAATGGCGGGTGGACAGACGGAGATGTGATGCTTTTCAAAGTAGGACAAATGCACACGTGATGTTTACATCAGAATGTAATCTGCAAATTCTAAGATTTGACACGTTTTCTTCGACATGAAGCTCTTCACAGAGTTCAGATTTATCACCACTTGACTGTTTGTGAGATGATGATGATCAACCAAAATCTAAATAAATACTACTGTGTACAGTAGTATTTATTTGATGCAGTTGCACAAATGCAGTTTGTCTGCATTGTTGCACAATTAAACATAGTTTCTTTAAATATATACCATATATATTTTGGTGCATTTTGTAGCATTTATTTTCAAGATCGTGCGACAGAAACAGGAGACAGAAGGATTCTGCAAACCACAACTTGCAGTATATTGGTATTTACATGCAGTTTACTGTAATAAATTAGTTTGAAAGTTTCTTAAAATTCCTTTTCTGCCTCCGTGTGTGTCTCCTCAGCCCTTTTTGCCCCGCGGATCTTTCTGGCTCGTCCAGGTCAGAAGAGTCCGACAGCAGTGCACGACGAAAGCTCCACAGACAAGGACAAAGACGATGGCGTCAACTACACCACAGTGGACTGGAGGGAATTCATGTGCAACACCTGGCACCTGGAGCCAACTCTCAGGTCCAAAAACCACAGCCATCTGTGAAACCTTTAACCTTTTAATGCAGGCCGGATCGATCGTCTTACGGTAATCCAAGTGGATCAGATCCACACGTTGATGTCGACGCTGTCCTCATTTGAATAGTCTATATGGTCCTCGGCGCTTGTTGGGAAGTCGGCAGATGGGCCACACAGTCCCGTCTCCCAGGAGTCCCACAGCGCTTTAGTTCCTAATTAGTTCTGATTCTTACGGTGTGAAAGCAGCTCAAGCAAAGTGGTGAGTCGAAATTATTCAAATCCTTCAGAGTGGGGGAAATAAAAAAACAACCCGTTGGTGACTGAACAGCAAATTATAGATTTTCGTTGGTTTTGAGACACATTCTTGTTTCATCTTGAAGAGACTGTTGTTTTCTCTCAAATGATTTTAACTGTTTTCTTTGTTGTTGCTGTTGTTAACCTGAATTTCGAGTATGAAGTTTTTTTCTATAAATAAAGTTGATTATTATTATAATGTAATGTTTAGACTAAGATGCTAAATACCTAATATTTATGAAGAAATATAAAATAGAAGACACGCAAACAAAATCCAGCCATCCTTTTTAATTTCTCCTTTAACAAAAATCATGAAAACGTGAATCGTCCTCATCTGTTTAGAAATCTCATCAAATGTTCTGCTTCGGCAGCAGCTTTCATTAAATCTGTGTCTTTTGAGAAATCCTGCTGGCTAATTGTCAAACGATTATTAAAATGTGTCGCCACGTTTCACCTTTAAAAACACAATTTAACAAATCCCTTTCAGGTTTTTACAGTCCTTTATTACCAAGTAATCATCAGTGACTGACTTTATGATATCACAAAATAGACCAAAAAAAATGTATATGTTTACTTGATTTAAATTGTGTCCGGCTGATTTTACAAATCCTTCTCAAATGTTTCCATATATAAAATGTATAACTAGGAGAAGTGTTGTGCAAAGTTTCATTTAATTTTGTGAATCCAACACCTTGAAGGTTTAGATTTGTGGAATGACATTTTGGAGGAATTGTTTGGATTTTCCTTCTGTTCAGAAGTCATATCTCACATTTCTGCTGGCTAAATGATTCTTCCAAGTGAATGGGGTTTGTAATGTGATATTTGATCCCATATGTTGGAGTTAACAAATGATTTCTCTGATCATCTTCAGACTGATCTCGTGGACGGGGCGTAAGATCGACCCGGTGGGTGTGGACTACATCCTGCAGAAGCTGGGCTTCCACCACGCCAGGACGACCATCCCCAAATGGCTGCAGCGTGGCGTGATGGACCCGCTGGACAAGGTGCTGTCAGTGGCTCATCAAGAAGCTGGGCACAGCGCTGCAGGACGAGAAGGGACAAGAAAGGTCGAGACAAAGACGAGCACTGACACTGTCTCCCGTCGTTAAAGCTGTGCATTAATTCTGTAAAAAAACATAAACACTGTATTTGCCGCTGATGTTCAAACTTTTTTTTTTTTGGAGATTTGATCCTGTGAATTTCTGCAGAGGTTGCTGTGGTACGTTGCCATCAGCAGCTCTGACTGAAGCGTTTTTTGCACCAAAAGCTATTTCTGTATATTTCGAGCAAATGAATTAAGTAGTTGTAGTGTATTTGCCTGGGAAAAGCTCCGCCCCTCCTCCCTGATGCAAGTCATGTTTGGTGAGAAATGACATGTTCAGCTGTTGGCTTTTATTCGTTTCCTGTGGAACACACTGTTGACATTTGTGTATTGTTCATCTTAAATTCAGGATGTTTGAAAATGGTTGAGTGACAGTGTTCTTGAATGTTGACATGAACAAATCTTCACAGTGATGAACTAAACTTGTAACTACTGTTTGACCCAAAACCATAATTTATGAATCTGTGAAATGTATTAGCTCAGTGTATCGTTTACTTTTGACATCTTTTTAAAAAAAATCATGACACTAGGTGAGTGTATATAGTTCCATTTCTTAAACGTGTCGATTTCCTAACTTAATAAAACTGCCATTTGATTTTAAATTGAACTCATGTCTGATATTTCTATATTGTAAATTACAGCATTGTAGTTGTAGCGAACTTGTCTGTATATTGTTACATTATCACTTAATTTCTTGTTCCTAAAAGTCATAGCTTTTGCCGTGCTTGACTATCTCCATCCCGTTGCCATGCTTGACTATCTCGCTCCCGTTGCCGTGCTTGGCTGTCTCGCTCCAGTTGCTGTGCTTGGCTATCTCGCTCCCGCTGCCGTGCTTCACTATCTCGCTCCCGTTGCCGTGCTTGACTATCTCGCTCCCGTTGCCGTGCTTGGCTATCTCGCTCCCATTGCCGTGCTTGGCTATCTCGCTCCCGTTGCCATGCTGACTATCTCGCTCCCGTTGCCGTGCTTGGCTATCTCGCTCCCATTGCCGTGCTTGACTATCTTGCTCCCGTTGCCGTGCTTGACTATCTCGATCCCGTTGCCGTGCTTGACTATCTTGCTCCGTTGCCGTGCTTGACTATCTTGATCCCGTTGCCGTGCTTGACTATCTTGATCCCGTGCCGTGCTTGGCTGTCTCGCTCCCGTTACCGTGCTTGGCTATCTCGCTCCCGTTGCAGTGCTTGACTGTCTCGCTGACGTTGCCGTGTTTGACTGTCTCGCTCTCGTTGCCGTGTTTGACTATCTCGCTCCTGTTGCCGTGCTTGGATATCTCTCTCCCATTTCCATGCTTGGCTATCTCGCTCCTGCATATGATGAGGTTGTCACCATTTCGTAGTTCATGTTGTTGTAATTAATATTGATTAAAACCCTAAACATGACATCATTATCTCCGCTATACTGAGTTATAGTTTGGTTAAATCTAACACTTAATTATCGTGTTCCGACATAGAATCTTTATCTTAATTGTCAACAGTCATGAATTTGGAATGAATTATCTTGATTCCACACATAAACATTTATATTTGTTGTCTTCAGTGTTGAGTTTAAATATAATTATCTTGTTTCCACATGTAATCGAGCTTAATTATCTTATCTTCAATATTAAATTTCATTAACTTGTTCCCGCATGTCATCAAGCTTAACTATCTTTATTGTCTTCATTATTGAGCTGGGATATAATGACCTTGTTCCCAACAATTGAGTAATTATGAGAAATGAATTGTTTATCCCGCCCCTACCCCCTGGGCCTATCAACGACAGCTGCTTGCAACAAGGTAGCATAGAGGGTGTAATGCGTAGTTTAGCATCATTTTTCAGTACTTATTTATACTTATAAACATTACTCATTTCTAATAGTACTTGTGGGGTCTGAAAGTTGATTAATTTATTCATAGCCATTTGTCTTTTGTGGAGAGGGGGTGGGGTGATTGTGCAATGCTTCATGGGCTTCTTTTCGCTGCAAAGGATACAAATGTATCCTTTCGGCCGCTTTACAAGGCAAATTCGAAATGAGACAGCCTAGTCACGCTGCTTATGGCTTAAGTGCATAATGATTGCTGCCTTAAAAGTGTAGTGATGGTAAATTTGGGCACAGCCTTGGTTTCCAATTTCTATGGCCCTTTAAATAGTGGAATTATGTATAAAAATACTAAACATTTGAGTGCAATGAAAAATATTCATTATTTGTTGTACGTATATGACACCTAAATAGATCCATGTCAATTCACTGGTTGTCATTTTATAGTTTACTTAATTTAAAATTAGGGGGGAAAGTTACTTTTGTGACTTTGCCTATGTGTGTGTGGGAAATGAAACCAAGCTGCATGAAAAATAACGTAAATTATACAATGGACTATGTTCTATATAATTGGACAAATAACGCCACAACTTACAGTTCAATCAAATGACAAGGATCTGTTATGTGTTTAAAAAATAAAGGGCTGTAATTCTGAAATGGTTAATGCAATATGCTTGTTTAAACTCTGTACTATGAGCACATCATGATTTAGGTTTCAAATCCACTGTGACAAAATACTCAAAAATTGCCACGGTCAAATATTTATGCCCATGACTGCATGTGTGCATTCTTACGACCACAGCTGATGTGATTTTTGCTCCCACAGATCTTATTTCTGTGTCATTCATTTAATTGTTGCATTAATTCATTCCTTCCTTCACATCAAAAATGTTTGCCTGCATGAAGCCATGATAACATCACTCAGTATCTCCTCCACTCTTAACTCGTGCTCATGACATAATCGCCTCATTTCATGTGTAATTTATGTCATAAGAAAGAAATAAATGCTTTGTGATGCGTTATTAAAATGCAGCTGCGGTGCAGCATCGTGCTCGTGTCTTAAATGGTCTTGTTCCACATTTGTAATCTTAAGAAATGGCGCAGCTGAACTCCGAGTGTGTGCAAGTCGACACCCTTAATAATTTACAGTAAGTTGTGTCCTCTCGCTGCTCGTTAATCTCTGTCCATCTTGGCTGCTGTGGCGCGACACTTGCTGTTTTCATCACCGTCACCACACCTGATCGTCCACCAGGAGCAGCGTCGTTCCCGGTGTGTCTGGGTGAAGGAGCACGCGGTGGCTCTGCAGGTTCAGGGAGGTCTCAGTTCCAGAGCACTGAAGACTTTTGCTTCTCACAAATTTCACTGAAGTTGATTGGACCTACAGGTGGACGTTAGATCATGTGGCTAAGTTGTGAGCTGATGCTCTGACCTTTGCAGGTCACAGGTTGCGTATACATCCATTCTTGCATTTAAGGCCTGCAATACATTGCAAAAAACAAAGTCAGGACACAAAAGCATTTAGCACTTTGTGATGTTCTATTCCTTTGTCTCACAACACTTAAGACATTTTAGGTGTTATTTCTTCTCATTCTTCCCTGCAGACACACATCTTCAACTGCGAAGTCATTGTTGCATGTGCAGACTGGCCAGTCCAGTATCCATAACCTCTTCTTCTGCAGCCATGCCTTTGTAATGTGTATGGAATGTGATTTTTCCACTGTCTTTTTGGAAAATAAAAAGCATGGACATCCCCGGAAAAGATGTCATCTTGAAGAAAGCATATGTTTCTCCACAATGTTGATGTAGTACTTACTTTTCCATATTAATGCTGCCATCACAGAAGTGTAAATTAACTTTGCCAAGTGTACCTACACATTCCATGCCATCTTATGCACAGTAAACTTTTAAGTGCTATTTGTGAATGTAAATCTGTATTGTAGTGCTTGACAAAGGTTTCCCAAAGTAATCTCTTACCCATGTGGTTATATCGGCTATTGATGAATGACTGTCCTTGATGCAGTGCCACGCAGGTAGTTATGGATTTAGGTAAGAAATGTTAAAAACTATATCTTTGGGCTCTTGGACAATGTGATAAACTATTATCGATATTATTAACAAGCTACTTGCTGATGTTGGTCCAACAGTCTTCTGTCAGTCTGCTGAACGGCTACACTAAAGCAAGGCTCATGGTGCAAAGAAATTGTATTTAGTTAGTCATGGGTGTGTTTTGGGCATATCTTGAAATAAATTAATCAAATTATCATCTGTTGTCCACTTTCAGAATCAGAATGCTCTAGGAACTGGACCAAAGTGAGAGCTTTTCTGGCAAGTTAACGGATATGCACCAAAACACTCAAGCAGAGAGCAGCCATCAAAGCTCCCTGAGGTGAAGCAGAAAGGTGAAGCTTGGATTTTTACATGTTTGTTTTTATTTCGTTTGTTTTCAAGTTGTGTATACATTGGGATTGTTCACATTTCATGCACTCACCTGGTGCTAGGCTTATCTGAATATAGTGCCATACCAATACTAGAAATACTCTGAAATCAACTTTACACCAGGTTACACACGGTAGCAATGCAGCAATACTGCACCTGACCACAGCTCATTTTAAGGCCAACATGCACATG
The DNA here is from genome assembly GCF_902500255.1 of Thalassophryne amazonica. Lineage (NCBI taxonomy): Eukaryota > Metazoa > Chordata > Actinopteri > Batrachoidiformes > Batrachoididae > Thalassophryne > Thalassophryne amazonica. The sequence goes on along the minus strand of NC_047121.1, from coordinate 59,773,506 downwards.
GGCACACAGACGAGTGCAGTTTTGGAAATTCTGACCAATCCTTCCTTGATCTGATGTCAAGTGAAGACAGTCCACCAGATGTCAACAAAGCCATCTAAAGCTGTAATACATCCTGTAAGTTTCTGTTTTTCACAGATGACTTGGACAAAAATATTCAAACCTCGTTGGTGGAGGAGGTAATTGAAGGTTCTAATCATCTTGGTAAACAACATGAAACAAACGAGTGGCTGGCAGATGCCTTTAAAACCCAGAACCCCCAGTACCTGAACCCCATCTGGATGACATGCCAGTTATCTATAAGGTATTGCCCTGCTGCTGAATTATGGAAAAGAAGCAGAATGGAAAACATTAAAAAGTCATGAAGTGGCCAGAGTTGGTGCGCACTGAATTACTCGTCTCTATCCCGACGTCATAACTGTTCTCCGAGAATCTCCGCTGAGGATCTGACTGCCAAAGTCGAGAAAAACCAAGAAGGTGCAATGAAACACTGAGACTATTACAAAACAACAACAAAAAAAATGAATCTAACACAATGAAGAGATATTTCTGACAACAGGAAGAACTTATTTCATCTTGGCACTCATCTGAAGGTGACTCAAGGAACTAATCTTTCTTCTTTAACATTGCCAGATATTGTGTTTTTGCCCATTTTTTGTAAATACATCACAAAACTGCTGCAAAACTTTTATAACCTGGACAGTGTGTCTGATTATGCATAAATACATAGTGGTTCCTGACACTTTAATACAATATTTTCCAAAGTTCAGCAGATAATATTGGGCCTTGGTAGAAAAATGCTTTATTAGAAAAATGTAGGCTGTAGAGGAGGGAGCTCAGTGGGACAAGGAGTTGGACTGCCACTATGTAGATCCGGGTTTGATTCCTGGTCAGACATGACACTCATCTGCACTGGCCTAGTCCATCCATCTGTAAGCAGGTCCTTAAATGGAGAAGTAACCTGGGTTGGATTGGTGTCACATCCTCAGGGAATTGTAGACTCTCATGTGTCACGCTACGGAATCCAAGCATAAGGACCAGCACCCCAGGGGCCTATATAGGACTTTTTCTACCACACTAAGTCTGATAGTCCCCAAGGCACATTGCTGCCCGTGCTTATCCCCAGAATACGTAGCTTGAAGCAGATGAGAGTCTAGGACTCCCTTGTCTCACCGAGGTTAGTTCCCCAATCAAGGATGGCACCCATATAAAGGTGGGTGGACTAAGATGATGCAGATGAAGTTTCTTGTCCAAATACACAGATGGGGAGTGTGACTGGGAATCAAATCCAGGTCTACATATCAGTAGCCCAACTCCTTGTCCCACTGATCCACCTGGTCTATGAACATAATGCATTGTTGTCCATTTGTTCATGCTCACCTTGTCAATGAAATGCAGACACCAGAACATGTTCAGTCATTCCCAATCCAACTAATCTTCTTAACTAATGACACTAATTCTGTCCAATTTTAGCGGTGTGGCAGAAATTGCACATTTTTGAAATGAAAGCTGTCATGAGCAGGATCCTTTAGGACCAAAAAGCGGGACAACAATCCCAGAACATAATAGCAGAACAGCACAGAGGCCTCACTAAATGGTCTTAATACAAATTAATTGAGGTTTGAGCTGCTATTTGAATGAGTTTTTAATTGCTTGTTCCGCCCCATCGGCTTTACCTTGATTTAATAATTTGGCGTAGTAATATGTCGGACCTGTTGAAAGCAGAAGACACCGAGTACTCAGTTAGCAGGGCTCAGTTGGAGCATACGAGTCGAGTTTATGCTCCTTAATGCTGACGTACTGCTAGCAAGTACCTAGAAGAGCTCGCGGTATAACCATACTTGTTGGTTACTGAAAGTCATGGATCGGTTTGAAGTTCTGACTGACCATGTAATCGAGAGAAGCTTCCACACAGTTTGTGATTATTGTTTATTAGAACCTGACAACCAGTGTCACAATGATTTTGTTTTTGTTTTTTTTTTAAAGGCTAGGCAACAAAATATTGAAACATCTGCTTGTTAATAATTTCACTACATTTATGTTCAATTTCTAACAGTAAAAAGTGCATTGATGCAAAACAGTTTTCATGTTGCAAATGATATATCCAATCTTAGCATGTTTTAGCTCAAAGCCTGTGTTAGCTGTGCTACATGCTAATTCACTGTGTGCACTGTTCAGTTATCACCAACAGTGCTGCAGTGTTTATATTTTTTGTAAGTTTAACATGGAAACAAATTGTGACATGAGTTGAGGTACATATGTGATAATGAACTTTTCAAAAATATGCTAAGTGCTAATAAGCTAATGTTTTTATCTTCTGGAGTAAGTCAGATGTAAACAAAGATTCCTTGATTTAATACCATCACAGAGCTCTTTATTATTATTATTATATTATTATTATTATTATTATATATCATGAACAAAAGCTTTAGGGCACAACTTTTTTTATAGGCACAATAGTATGTTAAGCTAATGGTAACTGGGATGTTAGCATCTTTCTTGAAATCTTTTATTCCACATAATGTTTTTTTTTTTTTTTTTTTACTTTGCTTTACTTTACTTTATTTGTAGATATTTTTAAAACTCCGCTATACCTCCCTCGAATTTATTTCACTCTCTGCTCAGTTTGAATAATAAGTTTGGTTTCTGACCATGAATGGGATTCCCGCTGTGTAGCATTGGAATGACGTTAACTAAAGCATTAGTTGCAATAAATTTTATAGTGCAGTATATTTTGATCATAAAAGCCCTTGACCTCCTTGCTGTTTCACACACGTCCTGTATTGATAGCGTGTAGTTGGAGTGTCCTACTTTCTTATTGATCCCGCTCATGCTTTCGGCACGCGGTGGCACGCGTTTGTGATTTCTGTGGTACCTGTTTCATAATTCATTACAAGATTTTGTACTTCTTCCCAAGTTATTCTAACTGGATTGGATCCCCCGCTCACGTTTTTCAACCGCTGTGACAATTTGCTGCCATTGTTGCTGAATCGCTGCTTAAGAAAATCTATCGGATGCTCTGTTGTCCGGCTGTCTGTACTCGGAACCCAGAAACACTTGATCACCAGAGCGAGGAAATACAATAATAAGAAAACCAAAGCTTTGAACTGGTTTGAAGAATGACAACAAAAACCAGAAGAAAAAGGTCACCAGAGCGGAAAAATGCAATTGTAAAAAACACAGTTCAGCAAATAATTCCAAGTTGGAAACTTGTGCAATATTTTACTGACAAAACACATCGACCATCTCAGCTGTATATCTGTGTATGAACAAAGTTTAAGTTACCTTTAGCTTCAAATGTCGTTTGAATTACATTGAGTTAATTGTATTTTCAGTTTAGTTGCTGGTATCTTTATCTCAGTGTGTTATGGATGCAAAAATGGTGGTGTTAAAACCAAGTCTTACCCTGCAACAGAATATTCATTTAGGAACCTACTACCCATCTGTTGCTGTATAGAAGTAAGAGAGTCAATTGTGGAGAAACAATTTGGATGTACTACATCACCGCCATTGTGCCTGTCCTTAGACCCAGATGTTTACAGATAATGCATATCCACGTGTGTCACGAAAACTAAAATTTTGCAATGGCAACATTAAAAAAATGCTTCTGAGTTATGCTTGTACAATTTCAACGCCCTTCAGTCACCGACACTGCTACCATTTTCATGTATGTCCCTTATCTTTTTAAAAAAAATTTTCTTAGAACTTCATTTTCTTTGGTTTCAAGGCTCCATTTGCATCATAGACTAGTGTGGTGTTATGCATTTACACACTATGAAGGCATAGATTATCTGGGTCCTGTCTGACTGCAAATAAATGCGTATTGAGTATTTGGACACCCTACAGATTATGTGTACTGCATTTTGCCTATTATATAGTACACTAGTAAGCGTATTCAAATGTAACATTAGTGTTGTGGTGGAGCTATTTAGTTCATTTTGGCTCTGACGCCAAGAGATACAAAACCTAGATCCTAGAGTTCTTTATGTCATTGCCAACCTTGTGGGTATGAGGACTTGTATGACCCAAGAAGTCAACCGTCAGCTGTATCTGCGAGTACTCATTGAACACAAGCATGAATATCAGCAGTACGTCTTTACAACCTATGGTGATTTTTGTCAACTGTTTAATTCAGTTGAGTGTACTGATCTCTGGCAAATCCTGAGAATGGAGGAGACCCCCAAGAAGTTGCTGTACATCATAACCAAACAGATATTTTGAGTGATGTGTGGCGTAGGGGCAGAATTTATTTATTTATGCAGTGAAAACTGGCGTTCCTCAGGTATATGTTCCGGCGCCTATACTTTTCAAAACCTCTAAGGACTGGGTGTTTGGTGGAGCTGCGAAAACCATTGGCTTTTGTGATGTTTTTGGCAAGGAAAGGTTTACTGACTTCATGTTTCCAGATTTGACTTCAAAATATGTTTGTAGTCCATTAATTCTATGAAAAATAGGGGGTCAACCCACCACTAATTGTAACAGAATTTATTTCTTCATTAAGGGGTGCAAATTGCCTCCAGAATAACATACTAAACATCCCCTAAAATCCAAGTAGTGGAACAATACCTAATTCACTGAAATCTGGACATATGTACAGGGACAAAATGTATGCATTTTGTGGGCGTATACTCCATATATACCCCATCTCTTCAGTACAATTAAGCTATAAATGTATGAATAACTGACAAAGAATTGACCTTGCCATGCATTTGGAGAACTTACTAATGGATAAAAGACAAAGTTAAAATGTAATTCAGATTTCATGACATTTTACTTTGGTATATTGCGATGATAAATAGATGCGCAACGTATTTCCTTATATACTTTCTAAATACATTTACTAATGCATATGGTTCAACTTCTGCAACATATATCAACACTTCCAGTGGCATGTTTGGCATTTCCTAGCATGGAATAGGGCTTTGACTGTGCAAAACTGTACTTGAATAATGAAGCCTCAATGTGTGGTATTTCGTAAATAGACCTATTTACGAAATGCCACAAAGAGTATACCTATCAGTCAATATACTTGGTTTTTAATCCCGCAGAAACCATATTAACTATTCCCTTCCTTACTTGTGAATATGTTCCCAAATAAAGTTTGAAGAGACTTGTGAAGGAAAGAGGTTTCTTGATCCAAGGAATCCATTTCTTTGCATTCAGGATAACTCACGGCCTCTTGAACAATTGACTATATGTCATTCTTGATCAACTTTGCAGCTGTTTCTACTCTTCTCTTCTTCTCATGTTCAGTGCAAGCTTGTTTTGGTGATGTACAGAAATCATGCAGAATTGCTGAGGCAGTAATCCACATTGCAACCACATGTTCTTGCCATTGATTTCAGTGATTATGATCTCATTTCCAAAGTGTTTATCTGTTCTTTCATGTGAGTAAAACCATAAATATACTGTAGCGTCTGTGGCAGGCAGGTAGTTTTCCATTTTCTTTATCAGGTCATTGACTGTGATCTGCTCCTCATCACTTTGTTGCAGATATTCTATGACTCGCTCCAGAAAGGGCAGAGAGGCTGCAGGTTTTCTTTGCAACCAGCCACTCCAGCAGGTGATTTCGCTGATTAACATCACTTTGAGCAGATGGAATCAGTTAATCAGTGAAAATACAAAGAAAAAAGTGACGATGCGTTGGGAAAGTGAATGTGTTGCCGTTTGTTTATAACCCGGAGCTCAAACGTGTTGATGCGATTGTGCAGGCGAGAGAACGCAGCTGCTCTGGTTAGCTGTGTAGGCTAATGCTTACCGACACGACGTCTCCCATTTGCCTCGTCTCCCCTTCTCCACTACGAACTGAAAAAACTGCACTTTTCGCGACTGCTTCGGTGATTGCAGCTGAAAATAAAACAGTACACCATTTTCCCGTGTGAAGTTACGCTGTGTGGTCAAATCCCGCGATATCACGCAGGGTTCAAACGAGACTGCACTGCCCTATTGGCAATTGGCATGTTGTGTACATCAGTATCTGTATAAAATGGTCTATTTTGGCCCCGCCTAGCTGGTGCCAGAGTGAGCGTTGTCTCTCGCACTTTGATTGAAAATGAATGTCAGGTTGTTGCTTTGCCTCTGTCACGTGCTGACACTTGCAGCTATAAGGTGACCGTAGGGTGAAGTGGTTGGGATCAAGAGGTCATAGTACAGAGTCCCACACAAAGTACCACAATGATTACAACAACTCTCCCAGCAAACTGGAAATTGCCCATCGCGCAAATCTTGGACGAACTTATGTGTCTTTGTCACTTTGCTATATTTCTAAATCAAGCGAGCACAAGAGAGGATGTACTTTTTTGAGGCAGCTGAGGAAGTTCAACCTGCCAAAACAATGATGATGCTGAAACTGTGTCAGAAGCAATAAAAGGAGACAAGTTCTACATTCAAACACACGTGGCATGTGCTTTATTCACCGAAAAGTAAAAAACAGCAAAATCACTTTTCAGGTTCACATCTTAAATACTGTTCGTCCGGCTTGTACTCCACAGGGGGTGTAACCGTGGAAGACAAAAGACCTGGCTGATCAAATACACATTTCTCAGATGTCTGCAGCTGAAAGCAAAGCAAGCAAAATCAAAGCTTTGCATACAGCACATGAAAACCCTTTTTTGTGGCAATCCACAGAACCATACGACTTTGAGCATTGAGGTGTGAAGAGGTTTGATCAATCAGCAGCAGCTGACGTTAACGTGTGAACAGGTTTGATCAACAGAGTGTGACACATGTCCCTGTGTGCGGCAGGAAACTCAGTGTTACTGTAACTGGCTGACTTGGTGAATTATATCCAAAACCATCCTTGCGTGTGTGTGCACTACGATGGTGAACTTCGACACTGCCATCACAGTCCATCCTCTCCTCTTCCATGGCCCTCTGGTACGCTGCTGCCACTGCTAAGGACAGAAGCAGACTGCTGTGTATCATCCATGCAGCAAAGAAGGTGTTCGACTGCAGTCTGCCGTCCCTACAGGACCTGTATGCCTCCAGGGCCCTGAGGCGAGCAGATAATGGCTGATCTCTCCCACCCAGGACACAAACTTTTAGTCACCCTCTCCTCTGGCAGGAGGCTGATGTCCATCAGGACCAAAACCTCAAGACACAAAAATAGCTTCTTTCCATCCGCAGCTGAAATCATAAACAATGCCAGAGACCCCCACACTTACCCTGCCCCCCCCACTACCATAAAGTACAGATTAGTCATTCCTGCACCGAAAAGTACTGCACATCTGTACTCCAATCACCTGTTTTTAACTGTTATTCCATTATGTTTTATTTATTTAACAGTGACTATAGTTTTGTCTATTTGACTCTTTTTACTTCTTAAGGCCCGGTCACATGGCACACAGCGTTAGCTGAACGAAGGAAAAAAGTCACAAAGCCACAAATCGGCGAGAAAAAGTGGACATAATGATCCGGCATTTCTCCCATCACCGAAAAGCCTGCGAGTGCAGAGCGCATAAAGGAATGAAATGAAACCAAAGCTAACAAAAGAAAAATGAAGCGAATGGTGACCTTGGTGCTGTGATCATTTCTGCAGCGAGTCTGTGCTCTCCACAGCCACCTGCATTTGTATTGTCTTGACAACAGGTTTGTCTTTCTTCACTACAACAACATGCGCGAGCACATACACGTTCCAGCCAGAGACGGCTGCAACATACATAAATAGTTAAATTAAATTTCAGTTTAATTTCAATTTATTTTCATTTATATAGTGCCAAATCACAACAGAGTTGCCTCAAGGTGCTTCACACAAGTAAGGTCTAACCTTACTAAAGTAGCTGATCAGATGTTCTTGCAGCTATTGTTTCTGTACGAAAACGTTGCTTTTCGTCCCACACTTGGATGAGTCACGTTAATCTCGCCGGATCTTTAGTGATTGATCTGTTCAGATACCCTCAGTGTTCGTGCAAGACATCAGACTTGGGAGGTTGGATAAAGCTGAATGACAATCAAACCAAATGCTGAAGGTACAGGAACTACGCAAATGATGAGGAACCATCGAGACCGAAAGCAAAAACAGAATACGGACAAATGGTTGTCATCAGAATTCGTTCACAGTTTGAAAATTCTGACGAAGCGCCAGCTACAGGAACGAAGTCGGACGACGGTTAAACGATGTCGACGTAAGTCCAGATTTCTTGTTTCATTTTGGGTTCGGTGTCCTTCGTTAGTGCCGTGTACCGGGACTTCATAGAAGTGTTTTTCTTTTCTTTTCTTACTGTTTATGCCCCAATAACACTTGATCAAATTCCTTGTATGTGCAAACTTCCTTGGCAATAAATTATTCTTATTCTGAAATGCGAAGCCACTGGATGGGATGATGTACGATCATGGCAGTGTTACGGGATGTCGAACGAAGTAGGGACGAGACAATCTCCCGATCGAGGCCTGCATGCCTGCGTGTTTATCGTTGTGCGCAGTATGCAGAGGATTCCCCACAAGGATCGCTTTTTTCATTGTCTCGCTGGGGTATTTCTGATGGAATTCCTTGTAATGATGTAGGCAGGAAGTTCCTCTTTGACCTCGTTTTTGTCCGGTTCAATTCTGCCATTTCTTTCATGTACCTAGTTTGTGCTGAAAATTTTGCTCAGCTTTACCAAGCGATAAAACCACGATTGCCTTTACAGCACTCATTCAAAGGTAAGTAGCCCTAAAATCTAATATTTTGTCAACATAATGAAGTTTCATGACGATCCAATATTGAGAAAGTGGTGTTTGAGAATGCGAAAATGACCATGCATAATTGATCTATAGGAAAAAATATAGATTTTTTTTAGACTAAAATTACCATAACTTCCTTATTTCTTAACCAATCTTGACAATCTTGGTGTCAGTTTCTTTGTTTTTTCATGCTCTATCAATTGCACCTGTCAAAAGAACAATTTATGGACATTCATTTTTTTTTTTTTTTTGGTCACGTCCCTATACGGAGTGGTGGGAAGGTCTTGTTTGAAATAATCATAATTCATGATTTAAATGTGGCCAGAATAACGGTGACTGTTATTTTTTGGCATAGCTGATATTTAAATGTCCAAAGCGGTTTGATTGTGTCCCCTTTAATGAGGCTGAGGTGGGTTGCGGTTAAAGAGGCTGCAGGTGCAGAAACACGAAGAGCTTCAGAGGACCAACACAGCTCCAACCGTGCACAAAAAACACAGACTCACAGGAAATCACGGCAAATTATTAGGCACCTTGGAAGAAAAGCTTCAGAAATGTGTGTCCGTGTGTGTGTGCGGGGAGGATTAACACGCCGGCGAACAACACTTGAATCTGACGGATAAATGACTTGAGAAACTCTGGTCGAAGTCTGTGGACAAAAGGCGCTTTTATGGGAAATGAATGTAAAACAGCAACCTGATGTGATCGAGCGACCCGCCAGCCTTTTTGTTCCAACTTCGGTAAGTAGCTAAACATCTTAATTACGATTTATTCGACACCGAACTGCTCTTACACGGGTGACGCGTTTAAGGGACTTGTCAAGCGATCGCAAAACTCCGTTTAAAAAACTGGCTGTTCAGGGTTTATTTGCTCAGCAGCAAAACGTGCTCTACACCAGAGCTTTAATCACAATTCTCCTAAATAAACGGTAACTTCTCTTCAATTCGGCGTTGGTGTTGTACACAGTGGCGTCGTTGCTTTGTCGCATTTGTAACTTTAATAATCGTATATCGGTGTTTGGAATGCTAATAGGGTCCGCGCGCGCAGGGCGGTGGAGTCTGCAAAAACGCGCAAATGTGTAAGTTTGAATCACATTTTGTTGAAAAGGTGCCTTCCTTCGTGCATCATACGTCAAATCTCTACGCCGAATTTACCAGAAGGCTATCATATTGTTGAATGACCGCTGTCAGTCCATTAGGGTTTGTTTAAGTAGGCTGACACGTAAATTAATAGTAAAATTACATTACGTTTCAATGGAATTTGTTGAGATGAAAGCAAATGTAATAGATGGTTTTATTTACTTGCGACTACATCTTTAACACTTGAGACAGATTTATTTTGCTTTTTCATCATAGTGCTAAGATTAGAAAATATTTTGATTCACAAAATGGGTCAAAGATCAAATGAAGATGCACCCAAAAGCGCCAATGGCCATGCAGTTTACCTCTAATAGCCAGCAGACGGCGTCAAAATTAGTTTAAATCGCCAAACCTTTGTGATATAAAGTAAGAATACGTCATTTCAAAGGAAAAACCACTGTGTTAAAGAAAATGATGGAAAACGTCCCTTCAGATTGACAAACTTAGTCAAATCTTAAACGGCGCCATCGTCCAAACAAACTTTCTTCACAATTATTAAATAAAAATGTTTAGAGTTTTATCATCCAAAAGCAAACAGGTCGGTTACATAATTGCCGCCAGTCTCTGTTAGTTGGTGGTGATGCTTCAACGATCTTATCACAGTTGTCGTAAGCGTGTGATGGGTCGCACCGCCGCTCAAGGTGTAGTATCAACTTCTTGTTTCCGTTATAGATTGCTAGTGTGCATGTAGTCCTACATCAGCTGCTCTGTCAGTTGGCAGAGATGTGGCGTCTGTGCGTGGCCCTTCTGTTTCGACGATTGGATCATGCAGAGAGCAGTAATACTGCGGTCTGATAGATCACATGACCGTCATGGCGTTACTATATCGTCAGGCGTTTGGGAGTGTGAATGAATAACAGAAAGTATGGTCGATTTTGGTGCCTGAGATCTTTCTTTGCACAGGTACCACTAATATTTCTTGTTTGTAGGCATCGGTAGAGACAGAATAAAGGATGACAGTCATAGTCATCAATTAGTCAATAACGGACAAATAACTGCCTGCTTGGACTCATCCAAATTTCATGAATTTGGGTGTGCAAAAGACTCAGAGGAACAGTCCAAACTCAAACCTGCAGAATTTAAAACACCACCTCGTCCTTCACGTCGGTGACCCGTGGTGGAGATGGACTGAAATTGGACTGGTGGCCTCGGTGCTTTAATCACTTTGAGTTTGTGTTACCACAGTTTAGATTCTGTCATATGATTCCTAATTTAACCCACAAGATTCTGGTCAAAGAACCATTTGGTGCCACAAGCAGTTGGAGAACTGGTTCAGAGATGTTCTGGATTTTGTTCAGTTTGTGTCTGCAGGATTACTTGGTTCATACTTTTTTTTTAAACTTAGTGTAAATGTAGATTGTATAGAGGAGAATTTAATGTTGGTTGTGTTTTGAATGTAGATAATAAAAACAACAAAAAACGTAATATACAGTGCAACATTTTAACAGAAAAATAAGGCACTTTTGTTCAGTGATTGATTTGGCAGATTAGGATCCAGAAATGGATCAATATGGTCATTTTACTGTATCTAAAGATAGAAATGTGATTTACTTTTTGTGAATTTATCTACACGGTATAGCAGAGTGGTGTTTGGTAGCAGGTAGTGTTTATTTATGAACATGTATTATCAGAATACTTAATTTACTCACAATGAGCTCAATAAGCTATTTTTTTTTAGAGTACAATCAATCAAATTTTATTTATAGAGCCCTTTTAACACACACAAGGTGCACAAAGCGCTTTCCATTAAAATCAAGCAAAGAAAAGACAAGACATGGTACCTAATCAACCATTTTAGCAGTGAGGCTAGGCTAGTTAGCCAGTTAGCAAGGCCTTTTTAGTTTAATAGTTTAACAATTTTTGTGATGCTGAAGAGCTTCGCTCGTTCCGTTCTGTTGCCTCAAATTTGTAGGACGGCTCATTATTCCAAACGGCCATTGGTTCAAAAATTGCTACAGAAGGCTGATTAGCTAGCAGGCTAACAGCAATGCTGTTAAAAAAAACTGTTCAAAACAGCAGCAACACCTTTCTGTTCTCTAATCTTCCTTAGGATTTGAAAGTTTCTCCGTGGTCGGCCATTACGCCATTGCCACAATCACTTTTGGAATATTGATTTCAGCAGAATCACCATTTCTTGTATTTGGGTGACTCCAGTTCATGTTTTTTAGAACCTGACACAAAATATTCTTGATGATAAGAACAAATGATATTTTGGCTATTTGAAAGTAAATGATTTGAATTTATGCAAAAACGTTGCTGAAACAATGCAAATTTTTTTTTGACAGATTATTATAAATGACCCATCTTTGTCAGTTCGGGGGTGGGTATACCCTTCATTCACAAAATTACTGGAGTTTTATTGGTACAAACACTGCAAAAGCTGATGTCAAATAGAGTAAAAAAAAAAAAAAAAATTTGTTTAAAGAAAATTTGACTTAATTTTTAAATACAAAAAAGTCTTGTCAAGCAGAAAAAATGTCTTATTTTGGGAAAATGTATCTCACTTTTTTTTTTCTTTTTTTTTTACTAATATCAATATATCAATATATTTAGATATTTTATACTTAGTTATTTATATATACATTTGGGCATCCAGTGGTGGCAGCAAAGTAAGAATTTCATTGCACAGAGAAACATGTTTCTTTACTGTGCATATGACAATAAAAGCTTTGAATCTCTTTGAATCAAGGTGTATTTAACCAGTAACAAGGAAACCAATGGTTTTCAAATCATCCAAGCAAAGGAACCAACTTGTTTTCCTTATTTTAAGACAGGGACTCATTTCAAAATAAGAATTCTGTCTAGTTTTAAAGCGCATTTTGTTTATTCAGTGCCCAGACATTTTGCTATTTTTGAGAATTCTAACCAAGTAAATTTTTCTTACCCCACTGGCAGATTTATTTTGCTTAATACAAGATCATTTGGCTAGAATTTGGATTGTCTTATTTTGAGAAGGAGAGTTTTTGCAGTGAATAAGAGTGACTTCATAAGTGTTTTGTTCAAGATAAAAACTCAAATAATCAGAAGCAACAAAACAAGCTCGTTGGAGGTAATGACACATTAATTTCCCACACAGGATTTGAGGATATTGATTTATTGGTCAAATTAACCTCCACGGAGAGAGAATACAGCAAGGACATCCAGAATCTCCAATCTTTACAAATGGGATTAAAGCACAAAGCAGTGGCACGATGAGCCAGACTGTGGCGGTGCCTGTGCCCCTCTTTTGTTTAAGGGGTTAAAACCCAGTGACGTGCTACAAAAAACAACAAATCACCGCAGTAAGTCAAAAACCTGAGGGTTGGCGGGAGCTGCAGACGGTTAATTATATTCCAGTGGAGTGTGAACGTCGACGCTTTTGTATTCAGAAAGTCAATTTGACCAAATCACTGCATGAGCACATTTTTCTCTTTTAATTTTTCATTTCCCAGAGCCACAATCAGGCTTTACATTGTAATTCTGAATATCAACTTTTGAATTAAGTTTATATTTTAGTCCCGTTCATCACGTCCTGCACAGTATTTAATTTTCCTGCTGTAGGGGAGTCTTTAAAAATGATGAACAGTGTCATTTTATTACTCTCAACTAAGAATGTGAAGTCTGTGCAAATCGGCGACTCTTTAAAAAGTTTTTTTTCTTTGTTCCAACATCTCTACATTGATGAATTTACAAAAAAGAAAACTGAACTAATGACAAATGTCAAATATTTTGAGGGTATATAAATAGTCTTCGTCAGTTTCACATAAAAACAATCTCATCCTGCCACCGTTTGTCACATTTCTGGTTAAAAGTACCATTTTTTTGTTTTGTTTTTAATTCTCAGGGTAAATGTGAGTCTGTCACAACTAAGACTTCCGCTCCTTGCATGTTATTTGTGATTAAATATTAAAATTATAAAAATTAGCGTGTGGATGTGACTTTTGATCAGTTCTGTCCAAACTGAACCACATTATTGTTGACTTCAATTATTGAACAGCAGTACAAACAATCAGGGATTCCCAAAAAAAATTTGATTTAGTTTATTTCAAACATTTAAAGAAATGCATAAAAATATGTAGGAAAACAAAGTAAAAATGAAGTGTTATCGTAAAGAATCCTTCTATGTCACCTTGTCCAGTTACTTTTGGCCTGAAAAAAAGGGAGGGACTGTGTGTTAAAATGGTTGTAATTCCTAAGTGGTTAATGTGATGTTTTTGTGAAACTCCTTGAATTAAAGATGAGCATCGACACTCCAGGAACATTTGAATTCCATTTTACAGGTGCACAGAGGCAAAATTATGAAAATTGTGTATAACTACTACTTACCAACTTGACTTTTCTTGTGGTTGATGAGAAAACTCAAAGTGTAGGCTCTTTGCATCTGTTGATGTGAAAATATCACACAAAGTCCTGTTCCAGCTTCCCAAACACATGATTGTTGAGCAGGATATCACCATGATGATCATATCTTGGCTGGTCCTTGGGACAGTCTTGATGGTGTCTTTGTGAGTCTTGAGCACTTGTGATAACACTTGATGGTATAAGATGCCACCACACGATTACAAACCCTCTTCCTGTCATTCTGCAGTTCTTGATGCCATCTTGAAGGTAATCCTTTGGGGGGGCGGGTATTCCATCAGTGTGGCAAAAGTGAAATCCAGGCTTATTTCGATAAGTCTTGCTTATCTGTGAGACTTCGGTTCCATCACTGTGGTTAACAGGAATCCTGGAAAATATCCATGGCAGTGGTGGGCACAGCGAACCAAAAAGTTAGCTTCAATAACCATCAATCTGATAACTGAAAAGTTATCTTTTATGATGCTAAACCGATAAACTGCTAAAAAAAAATGTACCTTTATTACAGATAACCGATAACTTTTAGTATTGATTTGGACGCGGCCACATCAGATTACACTGTCGGCTTCTGATAAACCAGTTTCACTTTAAGTGCCTCACGGGCTGCTGGGTAAATTCAAGGATCACAAACACATAAAGAACGCACAAAAATTGAATGAATAAAAATAAAACCCCAAACACTGTCATCATCTTTCAAAAGCAGTAAAACACAGTATTAGAAGTCACAGTTTGTCTCGGTATTAGATACACCGTCATTTACAAACTACAAGCTGCTGCTTTTTTCACATGCTTTGAACCCTGCGGCTTAAACAACCGAAATACCTCCATTAATGCACTGATTGGCAGAGTAAAGGACATGTAGTAAATATAAATTCTTACCTGCTAGTTTTAGTGGGATTCATGAAGAAAATAATCCACATAGTGTCCTGATTATCCAAAACAGTGAAGAAAAGTCCCTCTGTAACACAGCTGTGCCATGAGATCTCCTCTCTCCCACCGAGTCTTGGCAATTAAATTATCCCATCAGCCACAAAGAAATAAAATAAAATAATGTTAAAATTAGTCCGTTTTGTTTCTGCATTGAGTGGACGGTAACAGTGTAATGGCCAAAGTGAACCTGAACTACACTACCCACAATGCTCCCTGGATCGACCGGCCAATCACGTCTTGCGCTTAATGATGACATCATCAGCAAGCGACAGCCAGTTGGCCACAAACCACTGATCTACACACGACAGGGATTAAAATGTTTGATTATAGGGTTTACAAATGTTTTTGACCGTTAAACTTTGCTCACTTTACCAGCAAAAAAAAAAAATGTTAGCGGACTGAAAGTTATCAGAACTAAATTTATCGGAAGATAATTGGTCTGCTGATGGTTTTTAAACTCATCTGAAAAGATAATCCGCTAACAAAAGCATTAGCTTTGATAATTATTGGTGATTGGATTAGCTGAACAGTGCCCATCACTGATCCATGGTAACTTATACTTCTGAAATAGTGCTCAGATTTTTGCCAGCACATCAATTCGGGTTGTGTTTTGTATTCAGACAAAAACCCCAAATCAATTACGTTTAAATAACATTGAAAAGCACACTGTATTAATAAATACATACCCGGACAGATGCATCCCACACAGCATCCATGTAGAATTGCACCTACTTCGGTTCCAAAGCCATTAATTTCCTTTGAAAACATTCAAACTATAGGAAGATACTGCTGTCGGTAGAGATCCGATCACTGATTGTCATGCTTAGGTTGCTTCCATCTCTGTCGTTTGTCACTTCAGTCATTGATCTGGGGCGGGTCCGGTGGCCACGGCATGTTTCTCACATTAGGATTACAGCAGCAGTTACTTTATCTCAAAGTCTTCGTATTTCCACCTTTAAACACACAGATAAAATCCTTCCTTCTCCGTGACTTTGGCCCCAAGTAGTTTTTGAATCGCATTTCTCACACTGTAATTTTCTGCTCTTTGTGGGAGGTGTGTACAAAACACTTTGAGTTCTAACTCAAAAATCTTATCCGTAGGCAAACTGCACAACTAATAACATCATGACTGGTTTTGATGGACCCTCCCAAAATACACTTGTTTACCATTTCAACAGATTCACCATCAAACCCCACAAAAAAGCAGATTTCAAGTTGCAAAAAAGTCAGATTTTCTCATTTGTTTCAGTAATATATTGGCCTCTCTTCATTGGCTTCCTGTTAATTCTAGAATAGAATTTAAAATTCTTCTTCTTACTTATAAGGTTTTGAATAATCAGGTCCCATCTTATCTTAGGGACCTCGTAGTACCATATCACCCCAATAGAGCGCTTTGCTCTCAGACTGCAGGCTTACTTGTAGTTCCTAGGGTTTGTAAGAGTAGAATGGGAGGCAGAGCCTTCAGCTTTCAGGCTCCTCTCCTGTGGAACCAGCTCCCAATTCAGATCAGGGAGACAGACACCCTCTCTACTTTTAAGATTAGGCTTAAAGCTTTCCTTTTTGCTAAAGCTTATAGTTAGGGCTGGATCAGGTGACCCTGAACCATCCCTTAGTTATGCTGCTATAGACTTAGACTGCTGGGGGGTTCCCATGATGCACTGAGTGTTTCTTTCTCTTTTTGCTCTGTATGCACCACTCTGCATTTAATCATTAGTGATCGATCTCTGCTCCCCACCACAGCATGTCTTTTTCCTGGTTCTCTCCCTCAGCCCCAACCAGTCCCAGCAGAAGACTGCCCCTCCCTGAGCCTGGTTCTGCTGGAGGTTTCTTCCTGTTAAAAGGGAGTTTTTCCTTCCCACTGTTGCCAAGTGCTTGCTCACAGGGGGTCGTTTTGACCGTTGGGGTTTTTCCGTAATTATTGTAGGGCCTTGCCTTACAATATAAGGTGCCTTGGGGCAACTGTTTGTTGTGATTTGGCGCTATATAAATAAAATTGATTTGATTTAATATCTCTGAGTGGGTGGTCCCAAATATGATGTCAACAAAGTCAGCTTTTCTAACAGGTTCACATCTCAAATCAAAAATCAAATTTATTCATTTATATAGCGCAGGGGTGGCCAAGTTTGGTCCTTGAGAACCACATTCCTGACACTCTTAATTGTCTCCCTGCTCCAACACACCTGAATCCAGTGAAAAACTCGTTAGCAGACTTTTAATGAGCCTTTCATTGGATTCAGGTGTGTTGGAGCAGGGAGACAACTAAGAGTGTCAGGAATGTGGCTCTCGAGGACCAAACTTGGCCATCCCTGATATAGCACCAAATCACGCTAGTCGCCTCAAGGCGCTTCACAAACATCATTTAAAGGGCAGAATAAAATGAATTAAGATTAAAAACACAATGAAATTTTTAAAACATAAGTAAAAGGAATAAAATAAATAAAAAGAATAAAAGAAGACACAATCAGAACGCCCTGTAACCCACTGACTTTTTTTTTTCCACCCTAGGGACACACAATAGGTCTGCACCCTGTGAACGCAGGGCCCGAGCTGGTACGTAGGACTCAACCAGGCCGGCCAAGTAGGGGGGTGCCAGTCCGTGAACAAATTTATAGGCCAATAATAATACTTTAAAATCCGATCTCGGAGAGACCGGAAGCCAGTGAAGGGACGCCAGAACCGGCGTAATGTGGTCAAACCTTCTGCTTCGTGTCAGAAGTCTGGCAGCAGCATTTTCAACCAGTTGAAGACCCCTGATGCTGGACTGCGGTAAACCAGAAAACAAAACATTGCAGTAGTTCAATCTGTAAGAAATGAAAGTATGAATCAGGGTCTCAGCATCAACCATAGACAGGATGGGACGAATCTTTGCTATATTTCTTAGATGGAAGAAAGCAGTCCTCATAATGTCCCTAATGTGAAGGTCAAAGGACAACATAGGATCAAAAATTACCCCAAGATAAAAGTTTATCTGAAACGCTGCTGCAGATAAACTCAAGCTAATTTCCCCATGTTTCTGACAATTTCTCAGGGTATATGGCACCAAACATACAACACAATACATCTATATTTTCATAATTCTTTATTTACTTAGAATAGTCAGCTCATTTGACATTTCATTTACCAGAGATATATACTGTATTTTACCTACATTGTTTCCACGAGATGAGTATTCCTAAAAATCAGTTCTGTCCACTTACATTGCACTCAAATCATCTTCTCCAAAGATGATAGTGATTTTTAGGAAATAAATTCAGACCCTTTTTATGCCATTGTGACCAAACATACTTTACTACATACTTCAGTTCCAAAGGATGTACTATTAAAGCTAACCATCTCTATCGATCAATTGATCGATTGGTTGGCCCTTACTAACAAGAGTCATCAGGGGATGACGTATCCCCCCGATCCCCACAAATCAGTAATACAAAGTGTCTGATTCTAATTCGTCTGATCACCTAAGTACACCCTTATGCTAAATATGAATCAAATAGGTTAACTGGTTCTTGAGATATCCCGCTAACAAGCGAAGGCAGACAGACATGCTGATTGCTATATCCCCCCGTATTTCACAGTGGGAGGATAAAAAGGTAATATTATTTTACAGGTCCACCACTCAGTGCGGAATACAAGATATTCCATGCTACTCAATACGCATATTTGATTAAATCTATTTGTTAATTGAGGCTTACATTTGTCATTAAAATGATTCACGGTTTTCGTCACGATTGTCAGTGCTGTAAACCCAAAACTAAACTATATATCTAACCTCTTTCTGGAAGCTAGAGATACATATTTAAAGAACTATTATTTAATGCTGTGTTTACACATAACGACGACAAGTCACAAATGCCACGAAGTATACATTCTTGGCCGCTGATCATGACTGATGATTTGGGGCAGAGGCGTCAGGTGTCCTCAGGAACTGTTGCAACCTGTTACCACACGTTCCGATTAATGGCACGTGTCACTAACGCATCCTTACGTCCTGTCACATTGTGAATGAGTCGAATTGTCTCCACACACACCCATATTCATCCATCAGCTGCTGAACAATTCATCGTTCCAGTTTGCTCTTCAAAATCCACAGCAGAAGAACTTCGTGACTGCATGCTTAGTTGGGCTCTACCATGGAGTGGCGTAGAGAGGAGACCATGGATAGAGCCAGATGTGTGGCTCCAAGCGGCTCTTGTCTCACACGTTTTCCCAAACACCAGGCACAGCAGCAGCAGCAGGTGGAACACCTGCAGGAGCGCGCTGATGAGCATTGGAATGAAACTTTTAGCCGACTTGGTGTCACTGTTCTTCTTCAGCATACTGCAGCAATGAAGCTGAATGTGGCACAGCAGGGTTTAATTGTGCGCATGTCAGAGAAGAACGCTGTCACGCTCTATTCAGGATCACCACTAATCAAGATGGATCAACACGCTCAGTTGTGACCTCCACGACATGAGGCGAAATGAGGTGGTGTGTGACATTCATGGAAGATTTTTTGACAGCCAACAACATGCTCCATGAAAATCACGCATTATTACAAAACCTATTCAGATGCGTTAAGTCACGTTAAGAATGTCAGGAATGTGCCAAGAATGACACAAATATGACATTCGTAACACGTCCTGCCTGTGTGTAAATGCACCATAAATAAAAGAGAGTCAACATGTCTTTATAGAGCATGATATTTTATACTGACGTCTGTCCAAGGATTGCCTTCAGGATGATATATATATATATATATATATATATATGATGCCAAGTCGGCTAAAAGTTTCATTATATATATATAATTAACCACCTTTTTTCCTGATTATATGTTTGTTATCCTCGTGCACTGCCACTGCTTTGAGGAATGCACCTCGTTCGTATTTTGACATCGTATCGGGTTTTCGACACTCTCTTGCTCTGGTCTGCTTATGTAATCTGTCCATGTGCACAGTGCACGCTTGTGTAAGTCTCGATAGAGTTGACATCAACAAGATTCAGCTCATTTTTGTCACTCAACTTTTTCAATTAACCGCAGACTTCTTAAGTGACACTGATGGAATACTAATTCTTTAGCGATACTGATGGTCACGATGGACCACAACAACTCTGACATGGTGTATTTGTCAAGGTCAAAGTCATCTATGGGCAAACAAGGCTTTCGGGAGGATGGTAACGTGTTTCAGTCCTCCAAGATAAGTTACTAAGTTACTGAAGAGGAAGAATTCAGTCATAAAGGTCTTCTAATCTGGATTGATTCGTATAGGGAGGGGGTTGGGCACTAATGTGAGGAACCCAGAAGAAGTGCAGACTTTGGCCAAAGGTGTTTTTGGTTAAAGATCTAAGATTCTGTTTTCTTTTAAGCTTATAATTAGTCCCTGGAGGATGTGCAAAGACACATAAAGTACAACATTATGTGCTGTCATATGCTGTTGTTTGAGTGACAGGAAAACAACAACAGTCATTAAAGTATTAATTAGATTGTGTTTTAAATTTTAAAATGTCAAGAGGATGTCTAGTGTCGTAAATCTTGATGCATTAAAACAAGCCAAAGCCGTCACTGGAACCTTTCTGGAAATGTTTCCTTCGCAAATAAAAGGCAACTCATCTTGTGCATTATTAATACTCGCAGCATTTCATTAGCATTTTTATTTAGATTCAAGGCAGCAAACTTATGCATTTTAATGTCGGGTCCATTTACAAGTAAGATGGAATGAAATCCGCCTTGTTGTCGCCTGGCAGCTGAATTACTGTGGACACTTCAAAGCCTTTTTTTCCCCTCTCTGGTGAAAGAAAGCTGCACTTACACACGTTAAAAACAGCAAACCTTTTTGGTTTTTATCTGAGCATTAAATAAATTTGGGGACTATGAACGGCCCTAGTTTAGTTTTAGGAATCTGTACTTGGCCCGACTCTCTCCTCCCACAGAGAACATTAAAACTTCTCTCTGCCCACCTTGTGCCTGATGTGCCGCTTTTATGGCCATTGTTTGAAATGCATTTGTTAGATTCAGCGTGCGAGAGAGTGAGGGAGCTGTGTTTGCACAGTACGATTCCAAAAAGCATAGGAGAATTCCAGAACCGGCAGACAAGAGGCTCTAATTTCTCTTATCTCGTTGCTTGCGTCTCTTTTCGAACAGTGAAGCTGATGCCCTGAAATCATGAAGCATGTTCTTCATACAGATTTCATAATGTCGACCCGACTTTCTCATCCCTCTGGTGTGCAAGAACATCAGATAAGTCGCTGGGGAACTGGTGTATTTGACAATTATTGGATATTTTCTGTTGCAGTGCCTCTATTTTCTCAACCAGTGAGGTCTTACTTTGAGCCTTTTCTCTGAAACATGAAAATAAAACTGGAGCCACATGTTCTTGGGATGTCTGTACTTTTTATGTTTTCTATGATGATTTTTCTGAAGAAATCAAGTTTTTCCTTCTATAGCACACGTATGTGAGGGTATCAAACTCCAGCCCGTCTTTCGTATTGTGCTACCAAGGTAACGGATCAAGCAGGGAATTGCCTTTTGGGGTGAAATACAATGGGGCCCTTGTGTGCTACGGCAGCCATAAAGGTCGAACAGGAACCCTAAACACAAAATGGCTATTAGGGTTCTGGTGAAACAGTAAGTCCTCAATGGCCAATTGGGCAGAGGAGGTGATGGCTTGTATCTCAACGGCTGTGAAGGCGGATGAAGCCTGCAGCAGGTCCTCGGACCCTGATTGTCTGGGGATTTTCCAGCTATTGGACCAGGCTAAGGATCTGTCAAGGACCGTGTTTGTCGACTTGCAACAACATTCCCATGTTAAACAAACCCAAGCAGGGACATCTCTGTCTGGGAGTCGACCAGGAGACCATCTTCCTCCCCACCGATGGAGGGATTGCCACAACGATGATGACAACACTTAACTGACTACGTTGTTGCGGTCACCTGTTCAGCTGCCCATTAAAGCGAACACCAAACCAACCAAGGGACTCGATGTGTTTGGGGAAATGGACATGATCAAGAGGATCACATGAAGTTCAAACCAAGCATCAGAAAGGAGAAGAACAGTGATTGACATGACTTTGAAAGTTGCATAGGTTTGAGCATTTCACGATCTACTCATCTACTTGTATGTTCAGGGAAAATCAATCAATCAATCAATCAATCAATCAATCAATCAATTTTTTTATATAGCGCCAAATCACAACAGTTGCCCCAAGGCACTTTATATTGTAAGGCAAGGCCATACAATAATTATGTAAAACCCCAACGGTCAAAACGACCCCCTGTGAGCAAGCACGTGGCTACAGTGGGAAGGAAAAACTCCCTTTTTAACAGGAAGAAACCTCCAGCAGAACCAGGCTCAGGGAGGGGCAGTCTTCTGCTGGGACTGGTTGGGGCTGAGGGAGAGAACCAGGAAAAAGACATGCTGTGGAAAGGAGCAGAGATCGATCACTAATGATTAAATGCAGAGTGGTGCATACAGAGTAAAAAGAGAAAGAAACAGTGCATCATGGGAACCCCCCAGGAGTCTAAGTCTATAGCAGCATAACTAAGGGATGGTTCAGGGTCACCTGATCCAGCCATAACTATAAGCTTTAGCAAAAAGGAAAGTTTTAAGCCTAATCTTAAAAGTAGAGAGGGTGTCTGTCTCCCTGATCTGAATTGGGTGGGAGCTGGTTCCACAGGAGAGGAGCCTGAAAGCTGAAGGCTCTGCCTCCCATTCTACTCTTACAAACCCTAGGAACTACAAGTAAGCCTGCAGTCTGAGAGCGAAGCGCTCTATTGGGGTGATATGGTACTACGAGGTCCCTAAGATAAGAAGAATTTTAAATTCTATTCTAGAATTAACAGGAAGCCAATGAAGAGAGGCCAATATGGGTGAGATATGCTCTCTCCTTCTAGTCCCCGTCAGTACTCTAGCTGCAGCATTTTGAATTAACTGAAGGCTTTTAGGGAACTTTTAGGACAACCTGATAATAATAAATTACAGTAGTCCAGCCTAGAGGAAATAAATGCATGAATTAGTTTTTCAGCATCACTCTGAGACAAGACCTTTCTGATTTTAGAGATATTGCGTAAATGCAAAAAAGCAGTCCTACATATTTGTTTAATATGCGCTTTGAATGACATATCCTGATCAAAAATGACTCCAAGATTTCTCACAGTATTACTAGAGGTCAGGGTAATGCCATCCAGAGTAAGGATCTGGTTAGACACCATGTTTCTAAGATTTGTGGGGCCAAGTACAATAACTTCAGTTTTATCTGAGTTTAAAAGCAGGAAATTAGAGGTCATCCATGTCTTTATGTCTGTAAGACAATCCTGCAGTTTAGCTAATTGGTGTGTGTCCTCTGGCTTCATGGATAGATAAAGCTGGGTATCATCTGCGTAACAATGAAAATTTAAGCAATACCGTCTAATAATACTACCTAAGGGAAGCCATCTCTATATAGGTTCTTGAGGGAATGGGTTAAAAAAGGAGGATCATCTCGTGGAAGGTGGTTCTCAGGGTGAAAATGGATTCATTGATGGCAGCGGTCGGCGAAGGATGAGTTATTCTGAGGGCATGGACTTATTTATTGCAAGAAGCAGCAGTGGTAGAGGAGGTTGCCCGGGCAGCTCGACTGTCATCAAAAGGAAATCCACTGAGCTGATGTTGGACTGTTTTGGATCACCAGCTGTTCTGTTGGAGGATCTCGAACTGTCCTGTGGGAATGGGACTTTTCCAGTGCTCATTTACCACCAAAAATATTTACAGATGTGTGTAAATGACTTTTTTCCCCACGACAGCTGACACACTGCTGTAAAAACCTCACCTGGAAGTTCAGCTTTCATTCAAAAAGTGTACTTACACAGTTGCTTTATTTTGCTATAATTTCACTCTCGCCTGTGTGTTTGCTCAGCGGGGTTTGAAAGGTTACACCTCACCCATGTCGAGCACCCTGAAGCAGCTTTGTTGCGATTTGGAGCTATATGAAGAAAAACAATTGAATTGACCCATCAGATTTAAAAAATACAATAAAATTTCAGATTTAAAAATACAATAAAATTTCAAATAAGATTTTAAAAAGACATTAAAATAAAATCTATGCACAGAAAACAAATGACAAAGAGCACGATAAAGTTAAATGTGATGCACTTATTTCCCACAGTGGACCTTCACAGGATTTTGGAGGATAAACCCGGATGACTCTCCACTATAGTCCGATCTCAGAGTTCTGTATCTTGCTTCTCATACTGCTGAATGATGGAAGAATCTGGAACATCTGTGGCCATCACGCGTCCATGCATCCTGCTGTCTGAGCAGTAAAACTCAAATGCTGGATATGCACAAGGGGAATCCAGGCGCTTGATTCCCCGCAGAGCCCGTCTGAGTGAAAGACTCCAGAACACCGGTGGGTTTCTGCACACGAGCATCCAGCTCCATCATGACAAGCTGACCTACTGCTCTGTAAGGAGAACAGCCTCTTCAGTACGTTTAGGATTATGAAGACAAGCCTGAGTAGTTGGCAGCAGGGCCTCTGTGATGCCAGTGCAGTGACAGGAGGACAGCAGAGTCTCAAGGACATGCAGGAAAAACCTTAATGCTGCACTCAAAGGGTTTCATTCAGTGCATTCATGGGAAAGAACACCGTTTGAGAAATACTGCTCTGTTACATTTCTATTGCTGTTGCAAATACTTCAAGTTATGAAAGAAGAGCAACAGTGGCCTTAGTGGTTACGATGACCCGATGATTACCAACAAGCTTTGTAAATCCAGACAGGTCCCACTGTGCCAACATTCCAGTTTAAACTGATATATTATAGAATTACTGCAAATTATGTTCAAAGATGTTGACAAAATGTGAGTTTGATCACGTGTAGGGATCAGAATGGACTGTTTCATAGCTGAATGTGCAGTCGTTCTGAAGACACTCAACAAAAATATAAACGCAACACTTTTGGTTTTGCTCCCATTTTGTATGAGATGAACTCAAAGATCTAAAACCTTTTCCACATACACAATATCACCATTTCCCTCAAATATTGTTCACAAACCAGTCTAAATCTGTGATAGTGAGCACTTCTCCTTTGCTGAGATAATCCATCCCACCTCACAGGTGTGCCATATCAAGATGCTGATTAGACACCATGATTAGTGCACAGGTGTGCCTTAGACTGTCCACAATAAAGGCCACTCTGAAAGGTGCAGTTTTGTTTTATTGGGGGGGGGGATACAGTCAGTATCTGGTGTGACCACCATTTGCCTCATGCAGTGACAACACTCTCGTTCGCATAGAGTTGATCAGGTTGTCAGTTGTGGCCTGTGGAATGTGGTCCACTCCTCTTCAATGGCTGTGCGAAGTTGCTGGATATTGGTAGGAACTGGTACACGCTGTCGTATACACCGGTCCAGAGCATCCCAAACATGCTCAATGGGTGACATGTCCGTGGAGTATGCCGGCCAGTGCAAGAACTGGACATTTTCAGCTTCCGAGAATTGTGTACAGATCCTTGCAGCATGGGGCCGTGCATTATCCTGCTGCAACATGAGGTGATGTTCTTGGATGGCACAACAAATGGGCCTCAGGATCTCGTCACGGTATCTCTGTGCATTCAAAATGCCATCAATAAATGCACCTGTGTTCTTCGTCCATAACAGACGCCATGCCCATACCATAACCCCACCGCCACCATGGGCCACTCGATCCCACAACATTGACATCAGAAAACTGCTCACCCACATGACGCCACACACGCTGTCTGCCATCTGCCCTGGACAGTGTGAACCGGGATTCATCCGTGAAGAGAACACCTCTCCAACGTGCCAAATGCCAGCAAATGTGAGCATTTGTCCACTCAAGTCGGGTTACGACGAGGAACTGGAGTGAGGTCGAGACCCCGATGAGGACGACGAGCATGCAGATGAGCTTCCCTGAGACGGTTTCTGACAGTGTTGTGCAGAAATGCTTTGGTTATGCAAACCGATTGTTTCAGCAGCTGTCCGAGTGGCTGGTCTCAGACGATCTTGGAGGTGAACATGCTGGATGTGGAGGTCCTGGGCTGGTGTGGTTACACGTGGTCTGCTGTTGTGAGGGTGATTGGATGTACTGCCAAATTCTCTGAAATGCCTTTGGAGACGGCTTATGGTAGAGAAATGAACATTCAATACATGAGCAACATCTCTGGTTGACATTCCTGCTGTCAGCATGCCAATTGCACGCTCCCTCAAATCTTGCGACATCTGTGGCATTGTGCTGTGTGATAAAACTGCACCTTTCAGAGTGACCTTTTATTGTGGGCAGTCTAAGGCACACCTGTGCACTAATCATGGTGTCTAATCAGCATCTGATATGGCACACCTGTGAGGTGGGATGGATTATCTCAGCAAAGGAGAAGTGCTCACTATCACAGATTTAGACTGGTTTGTGAACAATATTTGAGGGAAATGGTGATATTGTGTATGTGGAAAAAGTTTTAGATCTTTGAGTTCATCTCATACAAAATGGGAGCAAAACCAAAAGTGTTGCGTTTATATTTTTGTTGAGTATAATATACAATGAAGTCTAAAATGTGTGAATTTCATGGATATTTTCCATGATCATGACAAAGTAATTTTTCTTACCTTTTTTTTTTTTTTGTAGCCTGCTTAATTTTCCAGAGTGTAAAATAAACTATTGCAAACAATTTTGACGTTGGACATTACTTGGTACATTATCTTATACTTAAAACCTCCGGTCACCAAAAACATTGTCTTAATATCTTATGCCCAAGCAATTTTATGTCTCTTTTTTTTTCAGGTGAAATCTACAAACGACTTGTTGCAGCTGAAAAACGTCTTTATCATTCGTTCATTTTCTATATTCACTCCAATCAAGGATCACAGGGCGGGGGTGGAGCCTATCCCAGCAGTCATAGGGTTTGAGAGGGTGGCAGTCTGTCGCAGCGCTGACTCTTTATCATTTACTGTGAATTTCCAAATATATATTACTAATTTCTTTTTAATATTGACAAATGATGGCATCATAAGTATCATTTCCAAAGTACTCCAGGGAACGAGTCCTTCATGTTTGTGAATTGTGACTGTTTAGGGGGCATCTTCTTTGTATTTTCATAGCATTTCGTCATCATATAACTCATTTATCAAATTCTATGTTTTATAGTTATTTGGGTAGTTATTGATCTTTATTTATTTATCTTAATTTAAGTAACTATTTGCTGTTCTGATGGGCCTGGATGGTCCCTCTCAGAATACACAGGGGTCTTTGATTCCTCTCACAATGATGTTGACATCTACTAATACAAACAACAGGTTGCACATCGTTGGCAGTTTCCCTCAGCAGCCTATATTCAAAGTTCTCGAAATGGAGCAATATCTCGCCTGGTTGACATTTACATTTTAAGCAGCTATAACAAAGTTTTGCCAAGAGCTGTAGTATAGTAATAATTTTGTGTCCACAGACAATAACATTAGGTTATGAAGCAGGTATTTCATCACATCTATGCGTTAATGCCTTTGTTCACAATTATTGTATTAGTTTTGAGAATAAATTTGGTCAAAAATAAAGCAGGTGAAGTGTTGCCTAGTATGTGAATGTTAAACTTCATGGTTAACAAACATTAGCAGTGATAACTACCTCAAGGTCAAAACCCTGCTTAGAGATATTTTACAGCAACAAAATATATTTGTTTTTTTATGTTTATATAAGAACACAAATGTTTGGAAGAGGTTTATGTGATTACCAAAATTTAATTTTGAGATATATATATATATATATATATATATATATATATATACACACACACCACCATCTTGTGCTTGTTGCATCCATACAGAATGAAATACATCCCAGATACCAAAATCCACGGGTTCTTGTGGTCTGATATTTTAGGATTCGTAAATGGACACACTGAACTGTTTCATTCTAAAAAACTGAACTCTGCAACACAGATGGACATCTGATTGTGAAAAGGTGAGTGTCAAATGTGGGGTCCCCTGCTGGAGCTGTTGCCCCAACGACCCGAACCCAGAAAGGCAGTTGAAGATGAATGAGGTTTGACTTTTTCTGAGGATTTGTGACTGATCTGGACCGTCTCTGTGCCTGTATATTTTGTGCGTGTGCACACCATGCTGCTATTCGTTTGTGTGTATCAGTCGTTTTATTTTTTTTTGTTGCTGAACTTGACAGTTGTTGGGCATCTAAAGGTTATTGGTATTGAGTTTTTTTGTTGTTGTTGGTTTTTTCTTCAGAGGGGTCAAGGTGAACCTAAATGTCAGCCGTCAAAACATCAAAAATGGTGAAAGTGAGCCGGCAGAAAAGTAGATGAGGAAGATGTTTGTGACAAAAGTGTGGATTCATAAACTCAATCTAATCTGTTATGAACCTGGACGTGTGCTCCGTTTTTCTTTTTTCAAGGAGAATTCAGCCTTTAGATCTTTAACTGTGTACGAGAGCTGAAATAATTCATCAACTTACACAAAATGAACTGTCACTTACTCTTGTAAGTGATTAATGGTTTGAACAGTTTGAATAGTTTGATTAATGGTTTAAGGCATTTATTTTGTGGAAAAGGTCAAATGATTTTTATTATTCCACATGATTTACTGAAGATTCATTTAGTGGCCGCGCAGATCGCCCCAAAGCCCTGTGGACGTCGTTACTGGGTTGAAGTCGTCCATGTAGGACATTTTTAAACGTTTATACCAACTGGACTTTTCGCTGGTCCTCAAGACACCCCATCAAACATCTGTCATTTGTATGTGGGGTGAGGTGGTTAGAGATGGTCTTATTTCAACAGGCAGCAGGGGGCGGTAGAGAGGTCTGACCAGCATGGCTTTGAGGTAGATGATCTACAAAAGCATCTTGATAGAGCTTCAGAGGAACAGTTATTAGTGAGATGGGATCTTAACATCAATTTAAAGTCTCCTGCTGGCGAAGATGTTCAGTAGAGTCCTAATTTGGCTAACATCACTGCTAATTAGAGTTTGGTAAGACTGGTCCTTCTCCATGGGTGTTGTAGCTTATTAAGGTGCGAGTCAAAACAGCGATTCCTTCCTTCTTTCTTTCTTTTGTTCATTTTCTGCTGTTGATCTGGGTCATGGTGGCAGATGACCAGTTGGCGGCTCATCCCCACACTTTCTCACCCTCAGTCAGGTCCTCCACCTCTTCTGAGGGTCCTAAAGTGTAGCTTCATAGTGGAATAGAGCAGAGAAGAATATTCTTTGACCAAAACAGATCAACTCTAGGCTTGCATCTCAGATGTACCTTCTGGCAATTTGTAGCTGAACTTTCAGGTCTTCTTTTTAAGAAACTCCTCCTCTATACCACTTCATTATTGTTGTGTCCCACTCAATATTGGTTCCTTAATCCTGAAGAAACGATTGAAGCAGCACTGAAACTATGGACATTTATTCATAGCGTATAATACAGAACAACCAACCGGTCTCCCTCGCTGCTTCTCTACTTCTGCAACTGGCTGTGCTGCTGTCACAGCTTTATATACCGGTGCCCTTAGCGCCCCTACAGGTAACCTACGTTACTGCATGTATAACTTTCTGGATACCACAATCATTAAGCTGTATGGTGACACAAAATGCAAAACATGCACTGTGGCACAATTTCTCTGACAGCCAGAGAGGCCTATAACTTCTTCTGGTTGTCTGGGTGTCTGGTGGCTTTCCTCCACTCTTCTCCTTCTTGCACAGTCACTCAGTTTTTGAGAACTGTCTACTCCATGCAGATTTACCACAGAGTGCCATACTGTTTGTATTTCTTCGGAATAAAGTCCAAGACATATTCAGTGGCAGCTTCACCATCAGAGAGCCTCGTCCACAAACGACCACAAAAGACTCCAAAGGGGCAACACACAGTATGAAGAACGCGGGTATGTAAACTTTTGATCAGGGTCATTTGGGTAGTTTTTGTTGCCATTATGATTTAAAGAGTAAACACAGATGTTTGACGATAGAATTACTTCACTCAACCACTAACCATGAGTGGGGAAAAAAGTTTTTGTTGTCGTCATTCATATTCTCTTAAAAATGGCCAAAAAAGCAAAAATTCTGCCAGGGTATGTAAATTTTTGAGCACAACTGTATATATACTTTGCACTGATAAACCAATTACACAACTTAAAATTATAAAGAAGACGATGCTCATATGGCCGAGGGTATTTTAGCACTGCGTTATATTTAAACTTTGTTGAAAATGGGATTGTATGTGCAAACAGTAATGACACTTACACAACCTGTTTGGGAAGAAGCAGGTCACCGTCATTAATACGGCGCCTATCGAGTGATTGCTCCTTAAATTTAAAAGTGCACTTGGTGTGAAAAGAGCCAAACTGAGCATAAATGACAGTAAACAGCCTCAGTAGCACTGCGGTAGTCGTGATTTGTGGATATGAAACTCCTTTGTTTCCTGTGGTCATGACACCCAAATGCTTAAATTTTCTAATGAACCTAAAATATTCTCAATAGTCGGTAAGAGCGACCTCGGCGTCACCTGAACATCACAGATGAGTTTGTTTCTTCTTCTGCATCAGTCATTCCAATAAAGTGACTTCTCACTGATTCACTTCTTTTCACCCGACGTTTTCCACTGAGCTTCATGGGCGAAGCTGCTGGAGATGATGGTCGAGACGGTTTCTCACACAGTTTATGAAGAGCTCCTGTTTTAAAACTGCTTTAATCCTCTGGCGTCTGAGGTCTTTGGAGCATTTTTCTTTCTGGATGTTTTCTTTGTTGTACTCTCATAACTAAATATATTGATGCCAGTGGTACAGTGGAGAAAACATGAGAAAACTATAATTATTTCTAAGGAGGAAACTTGTTTTATTTGAGGATTAATGCATTCTGAAAATAGTTGTGTTGCGTAACTTTTTAACAAACTGTTCAAAATAACCGAGCACAGAATGATTTATTTAAAAAAAAAAAAAAAAAGAATGGTGTGCCTTGTACACGGATTAGTCTGGATTTTGGAGAATTAGTTCAGGTGAACCTTCAACTGTATTTAGGCATTAATTGTGGCAAATTTGCCACGAGTCAACAAGACGAAGACGTTTTATCATCAGTCATTAATGAATTGACATTAGACTGCCCCCTGGTGTATTAATGTTTTAATCAGTCACCTTGAAAGGCATATTTGCAATTATGTGAATAGACTTTTTTTTATTTTTTGGTTTGCATCATGTCTGGAAATCAAAATATGTTTATGCCTCCAAACAATATCTAATATAGATTGGTCACATCTGGCCATACTGAGCGGTAAAATAAATCCAGAATTGACCAACAGTGTGGGCACCAGAGGTCAATGCACTTACTTCCCAAACAAAAGGTCGTTGTTCCAAACCACCTGGACCCCATTCTCTGTTACAGGAAGGACGTATTTACATAAATATGTATTTATTTGTGCATCCCAATTATATTGCTTTGTGTTTGTGACTTGATTAAAATTTTTAGAGTCAAACAAGTTCCTGTGAAATGCAAATTTAATATTGATTGTTGGATTAGCAACACAAGTACAGGGTTGATGCATGACATGAAATTAGTGTGTCTGCAAAAATACTATGTGTAGTATAAGTTGCATTTTTTTTTTTTTAACTACTTTGGGGAGATCCTGCAACTTACACCCAGTGTGACTTATATACCTAAAAATCCTGATTTTATTAATAAAATCATGAGAATAACTATTTATATAGGGCTTTCCCAGAAATTAAAGCATGAAAAATAAATTCAAATAATAAAAGAATAAATGGCAATAATAAAAAGTACACAACAAAGCACAAAAATCCCAAATTAGATCTGGCAATACAGAAGTCCAATTTATAATCTGGTGTGATTTGTATATCACACCAGATCACCACCTTCTTCTCCAAAAAGTATTTTTTGCCAGCCACTCTGGAAAATTAGCACCTTTTGTAAAAAAGTATTGCTCATTCATTTATTTTCTGCCACTTCTCCGTGTCACCAGGATGCGGCGTTCTACAGGCGGTGAGTGGTATTACATATTCAGCTCTGAAATTTTACTTTCTGATAAAAAGGACCAGTGAACCGAGTGGGTTTTTTTGTTTGTTTTGTTTTTTCTGGGTTCTCATCTCTTGATGTTAATCGCAGGGTCCTGACAGCCATTAAAGCCTCTGTTGTTTGTCGCTGTGCATGCTGGGTAATGTGGAGCAGAGTGGCACCCAGAATAGACGGAACAGAAATTGCCTTCAGACGCTTTGATTATGATTACTTGAGTTCATTTAATAGAAATGAAGAATAAATATAGTTTGTGTGCTTCTACTCACTGAATAAAAACTCACAAAGTCAACTTGCAGTTTCTTAATGGAGAGAATTCAGAAACATTTAATGTTCTTTTTTTTAAGCAGCTCACTGTGTGCGTCACTTTCATCATCAGCCTGGATGTTTTCACACCCATAATGCAATGCTCAATGTCCAGTCAATTTAAGGTGTTGCTTTTTCATGCTTTGACCCTAATCCTGCAAAGCAAACACGTCAGTCTGGAGGATCTCAGCTTTGACATTCTCACAGTTTGGAAACTTTCTCCCACTTTCTATGCATTGAGATTGAGTGTGATTTTTTCCTTAATTTGAATTTTTTTAAGGTTAAAAGGATTTTGTATGATACGGAGTGTTAAATGTTTGAGAAATTAAAGCTTTCACAGCTTCCTCATGTCTTTATCTCAGCACTTTATTTGTGCATTACTTTTTTTTTGGTTCATGTTTATATATATATATATATATATATATACTCAACAAAAATATAAACGCAACACTTTTGGTTTTACTCCCATTTTGTATGAGATGAACTCAAAGATCTAAAACTTTTTCCACATACACAATATCACCATTTCCCTCAAATATTGTTCACAAACCAGTCTAAATCTGTGATAGTGAGCACTTCTCCTTTGCTGAGATAATCCATCCCACCTCACAGGTGTGCCATACCAAGATGCTGATTAGACACCATGATTAGTGCACAGGTGTGCCTTAGACTGCCCACAATAAAAGGCCACTCTGAAAGGTGCAGTTTTGTTTTATTGGGGGGGGGGGGGGGATACCAGTCATTATCTGGTGTGACCACCATTTGCCTCATGCAGTGCAACACATCTCCTTCGCATAGAGTTGATCAGGTTGTCAATTGTGGCCTGTGGAATGTTGGTCCACTCCTCTTCAATGGCTGTGCGAAGTTGCTGGACATTGGCAGGAACTGGTACACGTTGTCGTATACGCCGGTCCAGAGCATCCCAAACATGCTCAATGGGTGACATGTCCGGTGAGTATGCCGGCCATGCAAGAACTGGGACATTTTCAGCTTTCCAAGAAATTGTGTACAGATCCTTGCAACATGGGGCCGTGCATTATCCTGCCTGCAACATGAGGTGATTTCTTGGATGTATGGCACACAATGGGCCTCAGGATCTCGTCACAGTATCTCTGTGCATTCAAAATGCCATCAATAAAATGCACCTGTGTTCTTTGTCCATAACAGATGCCTGCCCATACCATAACCCCACCGCCACCATGGGCCACTCGATCCACAACATTGACATCAGAAAACCGCTCACCCACATGACGCCACACAGGCTGTCTGCCATCTGCCCTGGACAGTGTGAACCAGGATTCATCCGTGAAGAGAACACCTCTCCAACGTGCCAAACACCAGCGAATGTGAGCATTTGCCCACTCAAGTCGGTTACGACGACGAACTGGAGTCAGGTCGAGACCCCGATGAGGACGACGAGCATGCAGATGAGCTTCCCTGAGACGGTTTCTGACAGTTTGTGCAGAAATTCTTTGGTTATGCAAACCGATTGTTTCAGCAGCTGTCCAAGTGGCTGGTTTCAGACGATCTTGCAGGTGAACATGCTGGATGTGGAGGTCCTGGGCTGGTGTGGTTACACGTGGTCTACGGTTGTGAGGCTGGTTGGATGTACTGCCAAATTCTCTGAAACGCCTTTGGAGACGGCTTATGGTAGAGAAATAAACATTCAATACACGAGCAACAGCTCTGGTTGACATTCCTGCTGTCAGCATGCAATTGCACGCTCCCCTCAATCTTGCGACATCTGTGGCATTGTGCTGTGTGATAAAACTGCACCTTTCAGAGTGTCCTTTTATTGTGGGCAGTCTAAGGCACACCTGTGCACTAATCATGGTGTCTAATCAGCATCTTGGTATGGCACACCTGTGAGGTGGGATGGATTATCTCAGCAAAGGAGAAGTGCTCACTATCACAGATTTAGACTGGTTTGTGAACAATATTTGAGGGAAATGGTGATATTGTGTATGTGGAAAAAGTTTTAGATCTTTGAGTTCATCTCATACAAAATGGGAGCAAAACCAAAAGTGTTGCGTTTATATTTTGTTGAGTGTATATATATGCCTGTGATTTCCACTGTGTAGGCAAGTTTGATACAACTTTAAGTCAAAAAAGTTGGGATGGTATGAAAAAAGCCAGATTGGGGGGGGGGGCAATGATTCTGCATTTCCTTGACTGCTATTTCATTGCAAGCTGTTTGGGTCTCATGTTCATTCGTTCATTCATTTCTGCATTTAAGGCCTGCAACACATTCCAAACGAGTTTGAGATGGGGGAAATTTAGTGCTCATAATAGGGTAAAAAAAAAAAGTGCTTGAAGGGTAAATTCACAAGCCCAAGCTGAACACCTAGACAGTCATTCATCAATAGATGATATATCCTCATGGGCAAGATATTAGCATGGATACAATAGGGAGTTATATTTAGAAATGCCACTTAAACTTTCTGTGCAAAAGAGAAGCCTTATGTTAACTTTGTCCACAAGTGGTTTCAACATCTCTTGGTCTCGGAAGTATCTTGGTCGGACCATCACATGGTGCAAACTTGTTTTGTACTCAGACAATCAGTATTCCAGATGTTTTGGTGTTGTGGCTTTTTTTTTTGTTTTTAAGAAATGGATGCCATGTACTCTGGACCAAAGATGAAAATAACCATATAGGCCCTGTTTCATAAAGCAGTCTAATCTTTAGGTCTACTAAATTTACTTAGCCGCCCAACATTATCTCTCTAATCTCTTTCACATTGACGGCTAAACTTGTAGACTACCCATTTTATGTTAGTTGACAGTTTCCAGAGGCATAGCGGCCTCGCAAGTGCTGTTGCCAAGAAATGGCTCCAATGCGTGAGAGTTTTGTTTCCTTCCGGGTTGGTCGTTGTCATGAACTATTCATCCTTTGTTTTGTTAACTGGCTTTATTAACATTTACAGCCACATACAAACTGCAGAACAATGTGCTTACCTCTTAGCCTAGCAGTTCTTCTACACTTCAGTCAAGCCTTTTTGTGCACACAACACTGCTCAGCATAACAGCAATGCCTGGTGGCTCATGTGAGAACTGTCACAAACATATTACATGACAGTCGTCTGCTACAACCATGGCCAAAAGTGGAGGAAGTTCTCTTTTTGGAGGAATATGAGCAATGTAGGGGTATGTTTGAGGGTATCATCAAGTGTTTGTACATGATAGCTGTCATTTTTGAGGTAAGACACTGAAGTTTTGTTGACTAAAATAAGATTAACTTCCTCTGTACCAGGCTAAAAACTTTAGTCAGGTAACACAAAACTTTAGCCCACTAAGCAGTTTGTGCAACGACTAACATCAAAAAATGAGTCAATGAAATGAGTTTATTCAACTAAACAAGATTAGACTGCTTAATGAAGCCGGGCCCTAGAATGTCAGTGGCAACAAGTCTAAAAGCCAGGGTCTGTCACTGTATGTGGTTGTGTCAGTCCCCTTGGCAAAGGTTATTTACACTTCTGTGATGGCAGCATTGATGCAGAAAAGTACATTACATTGCCATCAAGATGGTAGCATTTCCAGGAATGTTTGTGCTCTTTTTTATAAACAAAACTATTCTGTATATATTTCAAAGGCATAGCTGCAGAAGAAGGGGATATGGGTACTAGACTGGCCTACTTGTAGTCTTGGTTTATCCCCAGTAGAGAATGTGTTGAGAATACAACAACGAGGACCTTGAATTCTGGCGCACCTTTGGATTTGTTTGCAGCAAGAATGGGACAAAATAACACCGTCGTCAATGCCAACATGTTTTAAGTGTTGTGAGATGGAGTGGCAACATTGCAAAGTGGTAAATGCTTATTTTTTAAAATGTTTTGCAGGCCTGAAATGTAGGGATGGATGAAAAGAAATATTTTGGGTTCATACTGTCTGCAATGACGTAGCATTCAAGGTAAAGTACCCAGGCAGACAACTGATCTCTGGAAGTAACTGCTTGTTTTTGTTTTTAAACCCGTTATCCCTTTCTAGGTCAGCAATGATGAGCTGCCACTTGATTTCGTTCCTCTGAATTTTCAAGGCTCTCCCAGAGAGCAGACTGGTCAACCAGGTCAAACACTTTGTGAAAAGCAACATAGACTGTGGTAGGAAAGTAAAAGCAGAATTAAGGAATCGATAGAATGTGTGACTGGGGTCAGTGAAGTCGCGCCTCTCCTAAGTGCCTGGTGCCATGTCAGTCTTGTTTCTGGCACACTTACCTCACTTGGTATCAAGTCAAATGATAGCGCTTCCCTTTTAGCATCATTGTTGGTGCAGCTGACAATGTAACAGTTTTGCGCATGACTAACTATGGAGAGACCTACTTGGTAAGTTATTTGTAAGATGTTGTGAAGCTTCCAGCACCTTCTGCTCAGAAGTATATACAAGTACATGGATGAAATTCATGCTGCACATTTGTAGTTTGTGATGTGGATGTGAAAACCTTTCTGTTTTGCTGTCAGGAACCAACAGTGTTAATGTAAGCTGTTGTTTTGTGCTACCTGTTAGCAAAATGTTACATTTGGATTCCACTGGTGATGTGTCTGTCTGAGAGCTTTTATTGTGAAAGAACAGTGAGCCTCAGCTTTGCTGCCGAGCCGGCAGTTTAACTCAAAGTCTTGAGATGAAGATTTAATTTACTGTTGGCAGCGTTGGAGCATGACCTTTCTTGCAAACACTCTCCAAGGACAATTGGTTGACCTTAACCGTGTACCAATTGCCGCCCTTTTGACCCCTGGAGGAGGAGGAGGTCAGCTTTGCACCGCGGCTCTGACAAGGCTAACTTTCCTACTGAAATGTCGATCTGTCTGTGCAAAAAGAATAGTGGGAAGACATGTCTGTATTTTTGTCCTCCTCGCCACACTCTTGGTGGTTTTCCTCGTATTTTGTCTTCAGCCTGGATGAGGAGAGTTCTGTCAGAAAATATGTCATTGTGAAGTTTTGTTTTCAGTATGCAAAATCATTTGTTTGTTGAAGAAATTTAAAAAAATCTTGGTGTCTTGGTTTCTTCAGCCAATCACAGAATATTAGAGAAGCAGGAGTGATTGTGCGTAACGTGGACAGTAGCTGACATCTGAAGGTTAAAAAGAAACTGTTGTTGTTTGGACTCTGAACTTTTTTCTTTGACAGATGTTTTTAACAGAAGTGATGTTCCTTCTCACTGTCGCCAAGTGCTTGCTCATAGGGGGTCGTTTTGATCGTTGGGGTTTTTCTGTAATTATTGTATGCTTTTGCCTTACAATATAAAGCACCTTGGGGCAACTGTTTGTTGTGATTTGGCGCTATATAAATAAAATTGATTTGATGACTTCAGTCTCGGTCAACATCTGGCTCCCAATATGCAGTTGAGGTGGAATTGTTTTGTTCCCACGTAGAAGCACAAAGTTTACTTTCTTTAATGTGGTGGTTCAAGCAAAGATTTTAATTCTGCACATTTGTGGATAAAAGGTTGATGATTTTAAAAAACTTCACCTTCACGTGACAGGAAAAATTACATTTTAATGGAGCAAACAGCGTATTGTTTTTCTCTATGTGAGGGAAAGTGAGACTTTGGACCAGCTCCAAACAAAAGAAACATCTCAGCCTTGTCAGTTGTAAAACAACAATCAACTAAATGTGCCAAATAATAAATACAATTATTCACAAAACTTTCATTTTAATTTCCTGCACTTTCAGTTAAAATCATTAGAAACTTTGCATAAGTTATTACCACCCTTGAAAAATGACAGCTACCTATTTTACAAACACAACCCAACTTAGAACCCATGGATGACCATGGGGCAACACGCTACAGATTAAACTATAAACGGTTGTGTGTTAGTCAGAAATAACATGGTTGAATTTTGGACAGAAATGATCACATGTCCACGCAGAACCAAATATTCTGACATCATTGAAGTACCAATAAATAAATTACATGATTGCAAGTAAACATCAAACACGTTGCGGAGTCTGAGAGCCCATCCTGGTTGTATTTGGGGTTTGGCAGGACTGCATTATATATTCAGGTTTTCTTAACCTATGTTGGCGTCGTTCCTGTATCTTGGAGAACATCTCACCTGTTCTCTTGATCCAAGCAGCTGCACTACTTTCTCTAAACGTTACGGAGTCTTGTGCAGTTGTGAATCTTTTTGGTAAATGTATGAAATCAAAGCAGGCAATGTTTTGGTTTTTATTCCCCCCATGGCTGAACTTCTCGCTCTTACAATGTCGAACAAAACCAATTAGCCAAAACGTAGACCAGTAGAATAAAGAACACGAATGACAAGCTGAGAAAGGAGGATTAAGATGTTCTTTGTGTACGTCTTTTCTTTGCTTGGCAAAACCTCAACGCTGCTCCTTCTTGATTTCAGCAGACAAAATCTGGGATAGCGCTGCTGTACAATGAGGAGAGCGACAATACGTACGATGTCTGCCTGAAGCTCACCAAAGAGCTTTTAACCATCCAGAAGCTGGATGTGGTTTGCACACGAGGAAGCGAGTCCCACGTAAATGTAAGTGCGCCCGAGGGTTCCAGACTTTCATTGTCATTCATGGTGCATATCTCCACAATACTGTGCCAGTGTTCACAATCTCCTTTTGCCAATAAGAAACTCCCACTTTCTAAAGCACAGAACTGTTGTACTGCGGAGACAGGCGGCTGGCGGTCTGGGCTTAAGCATCAAAGTAAGCAGATAAGTCTTGATTCAGAAAAACACTTTGACTTCCAGAGGTGACTGTTTATCTGACAGAAGTGCTTCCTGCAGACGTTCAGCCAGTCTGATCTTTGTGTTTTCTCTCCTGACGTTTAGGGCGGGGCTGAGCACAACGTGCCTGTAGTCATTTCAAAGATTTTTAAAGATCAAGTAGGTAAGAATTTTTTTCCTCCACAGTTTCAGTATGTATTAAGAGGTGGTTTCAGTACAGTTTTAAAATATTAAATGTTGTGAATCGTCTTGACGTCACCAATGTGGTGGAAGGTGATCAACTGTATTTATGGTAAAATTACAACTGTAAGGTATTTTGTTCTACTTAAAACCTTTTCACCACACTGGTTCATGCTTTGCGCGCTAATACGGGTAGTGACTTGTACGCAGATACAAGTAGATTAGATAGAACTTTACTGATCCCTTGGGAAGACTCCCTCAGGGTAATTGAGGTTCCAGCAGCATTGCAGGGTAAGAAGCACACAGAATATCAAAAGTGAAAGTAAAAAACAATTTGCAAATATAAATACCCGAAATACTGGCTTGTACGCCGATACGGTCAGCTTCAACATCTGAAACATGGTCAGTTTATACAAATAAGGTTAACTATTAAACTACCCAGTAGCATGTACTTTCCCATTGTATGTTTTCACAAGATTGTGTTATAACATTGAAATCACCAAATTATAAAATACATTTATAAGAATTGTAGCCTCGGTGGCAAGGCTCCTGGGGTGGATGAAATCCGTCCTGAGTACCTTAAGTCTCTGGATGTTGTGGGGCTGTCTTGGCTGACACGCCTCTGCAACATCGCGTGGCGATCGGGGACAGTGCCTCTGGGTTGGCAGACTGGGGTGGTGGGACCGGAGGGTGTGTTCCAACTATAGGGGGATCACACTCCTCAGCCTCCCCAGTAAGGTCTATTCCAGAGTACTGGAGAGGAGAATTCGACCGATGGTCGAAGCTCGGATTCAGGAAGAGCAGTGTGGTTTTTGTCCTGGTCGCGGCACAATGGACCAGCTCTACACACTCCATCGGGTGCTCGAGGGTTCATGGGAGTTTGCCCAACCAGTCCACATGTGTTTTGTGGATCTGGAGAAGGCATTCGACCGTGTCCCTCGGGGCACCCTGTGGGGAGTGCTCCGGGAGTATGGGGTCTGGGGTCCTTTGCTAAGGGCTATCCGGTCCCTGTCCGACCGCAGCAGGAGCTTGGTTTGCATTGCCGGTAGTACGTCAAACCTGTTCCAGTGCACGTTGGCCTCCGCCAGGGCTGCCCTTTGTCACCGGTTCTATTCATTATTTTTATGGACAGAATTTCTAGGCGCAGCCAGGGTGTAGAGGGGTCTGGTTTGGAAACCACAGAATCTTGTCTCTGCTGTTTGCGGACGATGTGGTTCTGTTGGCTTCGTCAAATCAGGACCTTCAGCGTGCACTGGGGCGGTTTGCAGCCGAGTGTGAAGTGTCCGGGATGAAAATCAACACCTCCAAATCCGAGGCCATGGTTCTCGACCGGAAAAAGGTGCTTTGCCCTCTTCAGGTCGGTGGAGTGTCCTTGCCTCAAGTGGAGGTGTTTAAGTATTTCGGGGTCTTGTTCACGAGTGAGGGACGGATGGAGCGTGAGATCGATAGATGAATCGGTGCAGCATCTGCAGTGATGCGGTCGCTGTATCGGACTGTCGTGGTGAAGAGAGAGCTGAGTAGGGGGGCAAAGCTCTCGATTTACCTATCGATCTACATTCCGATCCTCACCTATAGTCATGAGATTTGGCTCATGACTGAAAGAACGAGATCCTGAGTACAAGCGGCCGAGATGAGTTTCCTCCGCAGGGTGGCTGGGCGCTCCGTTAGAGATAGGGTGAGGAGCTCGGAGTCGGGCCACTGCTCCTCCACGTCGAAAGGAGTCAGTTGAGGTGGCTCGGGCATCTTTTCCGGATGCCCCCTGGACGCCTTGCTGGAGAGGTGTTCCGGGCACGTCCCACTGGGAGGAGGCCCCGGGGAAGACCCAGGACACGCTGGAGGGACTACATCTCTCGGCTGGCTTGGGAACGCCTTTGGGTTCCCCCGGAGGAGCTGGGGGAGGTGTGTGTGGATCGGGAGGTCTGGAGGGCTTTGCTTGAGCTGCTGCCCCCGCCACCCGACTCGGATAAAGCGGAAGAAAATAGATGGATGGATGGAACAATTGTAGCCTTCAAATATTGGGACGTAACAGATTGACTGTAACTGTTTTACTGATTGTTCTGAACTGCACACTTCCATTCTTTAATTTTATTTATTTTTATTTTTTAAGCATTTGTCGAACATGGCAGAAACAGAGTGAGGAAAGCTGCTAAGACGCTTGTGACAACGCTGAAGAAGTTCTAAACGTCATTGGCTGTGATTGGAGAGATTGCGTGTAGAGTCATTTTTTTTATTTTATTTTTTTCCAGTTGCTTGACCGGTCAAAGTTACTCCTCCCTACTGTTGGTAGAAAAACCTGCATTTCTTTTGTTGTTCAGTGTACTATAACAAAATACATTTTCTATGCTTAATTAACTGAATTTCAGAATCCTATATCACATATACAAATTGAGACTTTACATCTGCTGATGTCATTGGAATCTTGAGGGAAGAACTCCTTTGGTTGTGAAACAGCCAGCTGTCTGTTGCCAAAATTACATTTTTTAAGAAACTGGGAAAAAAACAGAAATTATCTTTGCATTTTCTAATTTCTTGAACAAATCTGGTAAAACAAATGCTTCTTTCAGCAAAAAATATCAAAGTTTAAAATGGTAATATTTCATCAAAATCCAGATTTTTCAGGGCAAATGTTACTTTACGTGATTTAAAAATTCAACATATCTTCAAGTGAATTACAGGAAAAGTGTGAATAAAATGGGCATCTCACTATAAGAGAAAATTGAAGAGAAAAAGAAATGTAGGCATTTCTTAGAGTTCTCTCTTTTTCCAGTATTGGAACACTTGTGGGCACAATATTGTCTACAAATATTCCATCTTTTGTTTTCTTCAATTTTTCGAAAGAACAAAACTTCTTTTCCATTTATAACTTCTGGCATTATAACTGTTATACTTCACAAAATGTTATTTATTTAGTTTCTGTTAGTTTTTACTCTTGCTATGATTCTGCCGTTTTATTTAGAGGTGCTGAACTTGCAGGTACAGTAAAAATTGAGTCCATAGTCATTAAAAATGTGACAAAAAAGCTCAGACTATTCAGGGTTCAGAAGATTATTACCCAACTATGCTAAGTGTGGTTTTATTGTACTGATAATACTGAAGCGCTTTCAGAAAGACTAAAAGGCGAGTCAGGATTCTAACGCTTATCCGCTGTAGCGGGATTCCTAATTTATCTTAAGAGCCTGAACACCATTGAGATAGACACTTGTTCGGCAGCGATTATTTAACCAGAATAACAAGTCTGAAAATTACACAGTGCCCACGCGTTTTTACTTTAATCACTTTGATCAAGCTTTAATCATGTGTAGCAGATAAACGGTAAGAAGCGCTGACCTCTCGGGATCCCGCCATGAGGCAAAATTAGTCAAAGGAATGAATCTTTTACATTTAACTTTTTCTTCCGCCCTCGTTTCTCCTCGTACTGATCTGGATATGAGAGAATTATGTCTTCATGTTCCCGGGGACATTAAGAGCCCTTTTCACAGAGCGTCGCAAATCTTTTCACAACAGAGGCGTCATTGTTTGGCCCGTGCCGGCGCAAATGAGTTCAGATCCTGATTGGTTTCAGATTTCACACTTTTTCTCCCCCAGCTGCAGAATATTATTCAGACAGAAACCCTGATTGCTCTTTGTACTGCGTTACTGCGCGTGAAATGAGCAATTATTTATTTGAATGTTTTCATTAACGTCTGACATTTGGCGATTTGACCCCTGCAGCTGACCAGACGGGGAAGCTGTTTGTCGGAGACGCCGTCTTACAGGTTGGTACATGGGTTCACGACTTGTTTTTCTTTCAAACGATGATTCAGGTCAGAACCAAAAGCAGCACTTTTTACATTTTAATTTAAAGCGCCGCAGTGCCGCATTGTGATGGAAATTAAAGGTTGATGGGGGGTTTTTGGAGAGTCTATAAATTACTCGCAGTCTTTGGAGGCTGTTAGGCACAGACATGAACTGAAGCGTGAGAGATTTGAAGCTGTGTTACTGGTGAAACGATGTGTATTACACTACAATTTATGTTGAGCGCGGCGGCACTCCTCAGAGCGCAGAGATTTATTAAAGACAAACTTTTAGACACATCTGGATCGAGTTTTGCACATCAAACCCCCAAGAAACAGTCGTGTGTGTGTGTGTGTGTATATGTGTGTGTATATATATATATATATATATATATATATATATACGAGGGCTGTCAATAAAGTAACGGTCCTTTTAATTTTTTTCAAAAACTATATGGATTTCATTCATATGTTTTTGCGTCAGACATGCTTGAACGCTCGTGCGCATGCGTGAGTTTTTCCACGCCTGTCGGTGACGTCATCCGCCTGTGAGCACTCCTTGTGGGAGGAGTCGTCCAGCCCGTCGTCGGAATTCCTTTGTCTGAGAAGTTGCTGAGAGACTGGCGCTTTGTTTGATCAAAATTTTTTCTAAACCTGTGAGACACATCGAAGTGGACACAGTTCGAAAAAATTAAGGTGGTTTTCAGTGAAAATTTTAACGGCTGATGAGAGATTTTGAGGTGATACTGTCGCTTTAAGGACTTCCCACGGTGCGAGACGTCGTGCAGCGCGCTCAGGCGCTGTCGTCAGCCTGTTTCAAGCTGAAAACCTCCACATTTCAGGCTCTATTGATCCAGGACATCGTGAGAGAGCAGAGAAGTTTCAGAAGAAGTCGGTTTCAGCATTTTATCCGGATATTCCACTGTTAAAGGAGATTTTCTTTTATGAAAGACGTGCGTACGGATCCGCGCATCGGGACGCAGCCGGCGCGGTGCGGCGGCACAGGAAAAACACCTCCGTGTTGATAACCATTTGTAAAATCCAGGCGGCTTTTGATGGCTTTCAGTGGAGTGAGTATATGAGAAATTGTTTAACAGCAGGACATCTTCCAACTTGTCCTTAAGGCTTCCAACGGAGGTGTTTTTCCTGTGGTGGAGCGTCGCGGCGGCTGCGAGCCGATGCTGCAATCTGCCCGCACGTCTTTCATTAAAAAAAATCTCCTTTAACAGTGGAATATCCGGATAAAATGCTGAAACCGACTTCTTCTGAAACTTCTCTGTTCTCTCACGACGTCCTGGATCAATAGAGCCTGAAATGGGGAGGTTTTCAGCTTGAAACAGGCTGACGACGGCGGCTGAGAGCGCTGAGCGACGTCTCGCACCGTGGGAAGTCCTTAAAGCGACAGTATCATCTCAAAATCTCTCATCAGCCGTTAAAATTTTCACTGAAAACCACCTTAATTTTTTCGAACCATGTCCACTTCGATGTGTCTGACAGGTTTAGA
This sequence comes from Thalassophryne amazonica, assembly GCF_902500255.1. NCBI lineage: Eukaryota > Metazoa > Chordata > Actinopteri > Batrachoidiformes > Batrachoididae > Thalassophryne > Thalassophryne amazonica. The sequence goes on along the minus strand of NC_047121.1, from coordinate 59,729,040 downwards.
AAAAATGTTGATCAAACAAAGCGCCAGTCTCTCAGCAGCTTCTCAGACAAAGGAATTCCGATGAGGGGCTGGACGACTCCTCCCACAAGGAGTGCTCACAGGCGGATGATGTCACCGACAGGCGTGGAAAAACTCACGCATGCGCACGAGGGTTCAAGCATGTCTGACATAAAAACATATGAATGAAATCCATATAGTTTTTGAAAAAAATAAAAAGGACCTATACTTTATTGACAGACCTCGTATATATAATTTTGGTCCAGGTGAGCTTATGTCGTGGGTTGGCAGCGAGTGTTAACATCTTCTTCTCCAAAACTGCTGGACCAATGAAGCAGAAACTTGGTGTGCGTGTTCCTACCCATGAGGACATCAGTGTTTGTTGGAGGCGTTCTGATACGATTTCAAATATGGCCGCCATGGCAGCCATCTTGAAAATCTCATATAGCCATTTGTCAGCCATTTATGCAGCAATTGAGCTGAAATTTGCAACATGGGTAGGAATCAGCAAGCCTGAAAACATATCCAACAGGTTTTGATCTCAGGTTTTGGTCTGATTTTAAAAGTGGCTGCCATGACAACTATATGGTATCCATGAAGGCCCAATAGGAACCCCGAACACAAGATGGCTAACAGGGCTCTGGTGAAACAAGAAGTCTTCAACCGTGGATCAGATGGAAGAAATGATGGGTGGTAATCCAACGTCTGAAGGTGAATGAAGGCTGCAGCAGGTCGTCAGACCCCGAACGTCCAGGACCATTGGACCAGGCTAAAGCTCTGTCTGGCCCGTGTGTGTGTGTTGCTGTGTGGTGACAATCCCACATTAAACAAACCCACACACAGGCTATCTAGATCTACACTGGATGTAAAATTCCACCATCCCATCCAGGAATCGACCAAGAGACGATCTTCCTCTCCACTGAGGCATTGACTCGACCCTTAATGGTCCAACACAGCATTGGTGCATTTTGATGATCGGATCCCAGTTAAGAGCTCCTTCCTGATCTGCTGGACCTGGAGTCTTTATGGTTGACATATTTGGGCATTTTACTGTCTGCAGTGGTATCTTGATGGCACAAGATCACTCAGATCTCAGTCAGATCCTGCATTCATTTATTTATATACATTAAAGGCATTATATACATTAAAGGCATACATTTACAGTATATACGTTAAAGTGTGAAAATGGTCTAAAGTTCATGTAAAGAGAAGGAGAATCAGAACCAGACTCTACAAATCCTCTAAAAGTCTTAATTTGGTGATCCCCAAAATAGCATAATGATGATCATTGCTCATGCCAGAAGTGGGCGGAGCCTTTGGAGCGTCACTGTTGAATAACTGAATAACCAGACTTGTAAATATTGTAATAGTAAATTTACATTTTCACTCGTTGTTTCTTCAGGTCAACGGCATCAATGTGGAGCACTGCGCCCATGAAGAAGTTGTGAGTATGACTGCAGTTACCTCTCTGGGGGGTGCTGGGGGGAGGGAAACCCCTCCCAAATCAGTCTGTGAAATTGCTGCACTGTTACTGCCGGCAGTTATCCTCACGGAGTTTCGCTTCTGCGGTCCGACCCGTCATCCTGACAGCAGGCTGCTTTTCTTTTCGACATATACTGTGACAAATTGAAAAGTTTGAAAAGGAGAAGGTGACAAAAAAAATACAAAAAGAAGCTGCAGAGGGATTGTGGGAGGTTTACACACAGATTTCTCCTTTTGGTTTGGGTTTTTTGTTTTGGGGGGGGTCCCTTGTTTTGTTAAAGACATCCTTTCTTTCCTGCACACGTTCCCCATATTAAAACGTTGCCCCCCTTTTTTGTTGTCTTTCCTCTTGCAGCTCCAAACAGCTGCTCACGTTGCCCCCCCAAGACCGTCGACACACGTACTGAGCGGTTTCTTTTCAGAATAAAATCTGTAGCTCGTGTTGGCGGACCGTCGCGCTCACGACGCCGATAGACTGTCATGCACCGTTGAACTGGGGGGGGGGTGACCAACGACGGGTTTTGTCGTTTGTTGAAGTGACCACAGTGCCGACGGGACTGTTCCTTTTTGGTGCAGTTCTCCTAATAAAGTGAGTCATGTTGCAGTAAATAATTTCAGTGCTGTCCTTTAGAATTAAATTCTGATGGCTAAAGTGATAACAGTCGCTCAGCTATTGTTCGTTAGCCTTCACGGCGACTGTGGTGGCACAGAAGCTACAGTATGTTTTAGATCAGCCAGTGTCAGCCGCAGCCAGTCTCTCACCTCCTCTTTAGTGGTGTCACGACTCTCTGGATCCAGGCCACAGTCAACCTTCCATGATGTCATCCAGGGGTTTTCTGAAGAGCAAGTTGGAACCTCATTGGGACGGTTCCAAATATCACCATTTTGGCCGTGCTGGACGTCTGGTGAACCTACAAACTACCAAAGAGGTGGAGTGCAGGCAAGAACCATGTGACCTGGGTAGAAGGAATGTAGCCCAACCCACCAAGCTTATGGTTACCAAAGAAATATTATGCGAAGAAATATATTTTTGTGTGCTGGGTGGTGGTTGAGTGCAGGTACGTTAAAACGTAGGACCAGCATACTGCCTCAGGAACTAACACCAAGCTACCTACTAATTAGTGCTAACCTGATGCTAACACATAAATAATACAACAATTTCACCCAACAAAAATACTTGAGCATCGAATTCTTGAAGGTCTGTTCATACAATAGCCACACAGCTAGCTGTTTTATGACCGTCAGCTAGCTGCTTTCAGAAAAAAAAAACAAAAAAAAAAACAAACCTTTGCACCTTGCTGCAAGCATGTTTACATCTGCTGTAAAGTTGGGAATTTTAACATGGGGGTCTATGGGGAGTGATTCCCTTTAGGGGCTTGCCATTCAGTCAACTGCAAGATTTTCCCATTTCCATGTGGGCTTCATTGTTTATTACTGGAGGTCTTGATCCAGACGAGCAAAGTTTTTAAGTGGAGAAAAGCAGCACACTGGAGTATTTATATATATATATATATATATATATAAATGTAGCAGACTAGATGATTACAGCATGCTGCTTCATTGATGTGAAAGGTTTGATCCTTTAAGATCATGAATAAAATCCTCCAAACGCAAACCTTTGTGTATTGGTGACTAACCTTCACACACTCTTCTACTGTGCAATAAGTCAAACATCCCTGGAGGCATAAAAACGTAACACGGAAATGACATGTGTAATCATAATTGTTTAATTATTTTATTTAATTAGAGATGTAGTAATTGAATTATTACCCGGCGTTTTGGCTCGTGTATCTATGTAGAAGATAACTCAGAACTGAGTGAACTGAATTTCACCAGACTTGGTGGGAATATTGATTAATTGATTTTTATTTAGTAAAATTTAATGACACACTGTATACATGTACATTAAAATTCACAAGGATAACACAAGAAAGTGACAAACACTTGTTTCCATTGTGGTCCTTTATTGGGTGAGTGTTTCCAGGTGATTATATTTTGGTAGAGATAGGTCAATGGTTGAGGCTGCTATTGAAAGGTGCTTCAGTGTGACATGAGGTATACGTGACATCACAATGATGTTGAAAAAATGTCATGAAATGACAACACTAAAGCCTGAAAAGCACATTTTTAAGTCTGTCTACTCTCGTAGGGCTGGATTTGAGCTACCGGTCTCACTGATCTCGCTGCTTTCACTCCTCAGCGCCTTGAAATGATCTCTTCTTTTATTATTATTATGCGAGCGTGCGGCTCTCCTCCGAGGCCTTTCACTGCTTTCAAAGTTCCCTCCCCTCAGAAATCTTTCTGCATTTTATGCGAGCCTTGAGCTGAATTACCTCAGGAGCTGTTTCTTTCAAGCTCTGACATATTCCACTGGATACTTTCTATCAATTTCTGATCAGAGAGTCAGAGCCGAATCGCTTTGTGATGTCAGCGCAGGTTCTATCTTTGATTTCTGACATTTCATGTCCTCCGTTACAGCTTCACGTGCGATTACAAGCCGGGTTCCTCTTACGTTCTGTTTCTTCCTGCGGCTTGTTTTGGGTCTAGGAGGTGAAATTCTGTTTTGTTTTTTTCTTCTTCTTCCTGTGGTCTTCTCTCTGTGTTCAGGTTCACCTCTTACGCACTGCTGGAGATGAGGTCACCATCACTGTTCAGTATCTGCGGGAGGTTCCATCATTTCTCAAACTCCCTCTGGGTAAGAGTTCAGTGGTTATATCCTGTACAAAAAAGTCCCAATAAGCACATTTTTATGAAGGAACATGGTGCACTGACTGAAGACTGAGTCTAATCCATCAAACATCTGTACGCACACATCATAACTTTTGTGACTCGTGAAGGTTTTTCTTTTTAATTCCAAAGGTCTTCACTTGTAACAATGGATATGACTTTTCTGCACCAGTTACAACATGATACCTGCTCTTATGGTTCAGTCATACGCCTTTGAACGTGAAATTTGAAATATAAGATGTAAAGTAAGAATTTGACAATATTTTCTTCGTTTTCAAACCTATGAGCTTAACTATGGGTTAAAGAAATTCATCTTCACGGTTAATTCTGATGTGTAGGTTGCTTGTATTTAATGGCTGTGCTTTTCATAGTAACCATTAAGTATTTTTTGTCTGTAATGTACTCCCATTTCAAAAACAATTCTAATTCCTAATATTTTTCCGTATTTGTAAGAAATTTGTGCTTTTCTCTCCCTGTGCAACAAAGTTGAAATGTATTTTAGATTTTTTTTTTTTTTTTTCTGACTTTGTTCCTTTTATCCAAATCTACTACAAAATTTTAATTTGATGGTTTGATTTTTGGCCAGACATAACTTTTTTTTTTTTACTTAAAAAAAAAACAAAAAAAAACTATTGCTCTTATTAACTCAAAACAGTATTATAAACTATTTATTTCTCCTACAAAATTTAAGTTGTTGATTTCCGACCAGGAGCAACACATGGACGTATTTAAAAAAATTAAATAAAATAAAAACCACGCACCATATAAAACATCACATTGTATTAAATCCATCTCATCAAGCGGGCAATACAAATATGATCCATCTGTTCCTCTGTAGATGACCCATGGTCACTGACGTACAGTCATGAAATCACATGAATGAGAAGCAGTTGGCTTGTCTCATTCATGTCCACATCTGCTGGCATGTGGCCTGCCGGTCCACGCGCGTCTTGCCAACACGCATGTCTTGTGGACAGTGCGCCGCAGGACATCACATCATGTGGAACAGAGCTCACATGGGTGACGTGACAGTCAGATCGCCTGCTGCGTTATGATCTGATGGTCCGTTTCAACCTGGGGGCAGCCTGTCCATGTGCATGCCCGCTTGCTGCAGCCAGTCACCACAGTGATATATGTTTTTATTTTTGTCCACTTGAAACAGACACACACACAGTGGTCAGTTCACGTGCCACAGTTCACGTTTGGACAGTCCATGTCCGTCCAAACACAGTACTGTCCACCTGGGATGTCCAGAATGTCGGATCGCCACAGCTGCTTCTGTCATAGCCACACCTCCCGTCAGTTCAGCGCACACACCAAAGCCACACTCGTGGGACACTTAGAATATTTCACTGTGAATACAACAGTAATTGTCTGCAGACTGTTGTCATGCCAGAAGTGCGAATGTCCACACATTTTGTAAGTGCCATGCGGCAGTGTTAGATGTTCCTGTGTGGTCACCTGGGAATTTGGCCGACACCTGCCGTGAGAGGGTTCGATGGCTCTCAGAGTGCACACTCTGTCTTTCAGCCGTGTACGAGGCATTGGAAGCAGCTATGAAATTACCACGGTTTGCATATGCTTCCTGCTTCATGGGCACTTAATGTGCAATTTGACCAAATTCGCACTGTGTGTGAAGGGGCCCTTACACGTAACCACTATATGCCCCAAAACACTGAAGAAGTGCAATGATCTAAATTTTCATGAGAAGGTCATTAAGCTGGGTTCATACAAACGTCATACTAAAACAAGGAAACGAGCACGTTGAATGTCCACTAGCTGAGCTTCTCACCAACGGAGATGACAAAAGCTAAAAATTTTGTTTCATATCCAAGACTTCAACAACACAAACCATTATGCAGACTACTGTGATTTATGGAGGGACATGTGGTGGTTCTCAACACTTCAAAGGCATCATGACCACATTAATAAACCTTTACCAGATACGTTGGTGGTTTAACCAGAACAAATGTGATGGGGATCATTAGCATCACAGTCTATCTGCAGGGGGTCGAGTTTTACATTGGGCGCTTCAGATGTTCACAGTTTAGCTTCAGAACATCCCGACTGCTGAGCCATCAGTAATTGTTGTCTGAGGAATTAGCCGTGAGTGACAAGTAAACCAACGCCATGCAGAACAAATCGGTCTCCAGCAACAAACATAATGATCATTTTGCATGATTTGCCTCATTATGAGCCGCACACAGATGTCCAAAACTCATTAATTGTCATTGTTGTACATGAATATTTATACATCAGTTGATGAAGCAGCCATGTTGCTATGAGTTGAAACCAGTGAAAGTCAGCCACCAGCACATCGTTGTGATGGTTTGACGTTCAAAGGAGAGCTTCAGCGAGGCAATGCTCATAGGTTTGAACAGTGATTCAGGCTTTGGAATCAAAAACCAAGAGCTGTTTTACATCTCTAACTCTGAGATAGTCATATCAAAAAGCAGCATTTATTTCTCGTGGGTTTTTAAAGGAGGTCGCTTAGCGGGATAAGGAATTGGGCTACTTGTAGACATGTGTTCCATCCCTGGTCACACTCCCTTTCTGTGTTCTTGTAAAAGACACTTCTTGTGCATTGTTCCAGCTCATTCAGCTGCAAGTGGGTACCAGCTTTGGCTGGGGAAGTAAATTGCATCAGAGTGCCATAGACCTTCATCTACTCCTTCACGCTACTCAGGGGATAAGCACCATGACCAGCAGGTCTATAACCGATTGTTCTTATCTACTAATATAAGCAACAGGTTGGTTGTCATTGGTGGTGTGCTACAGCAGCCTATAGTCAAGGTTCTTGAAATGGAGCAATATCTCCACCTGCTGGGCATTTACCATGAATGCAGGTACAATAGAGTTTTGCCAAGAAAGTGAGTTATCTATATTGCAGAAAAATGAGGCAGGCAGAATGTTATCATGGATTAATTCTAGAGTGTTAAAAAAATGTCCTTGTTCTTACTTTCTGAAAGAATACATAAATGTTTAACTGTGATTTGTCACCTCAGGTTCTCCTGGGCCGTCGTCTGATCACAGTCGAGAGTCATCGCCACTGTTCGACAGCGGCTTACATTTAAACGGAAAAAACACGGTAAGAACAATTAATTTGATACTATTTGTGCAATGTCCATGTTTGTTTTTGCTGTGATAATTGGAAATTATAGATTATAGTGAGTAATCTCAAATTTATCTTTCCACTTCCCAAGTGTAAATTTAAAATAATCCCTGTCTTCATGCAACCTTTTAAAAACAAGTAGTTGCTTCTTCTACTAGGAAAGCAACAGAAATAACGGTACTTACCTGCATGAACGAATTCTTAAAGGAAAAAAAAATCTCATTTCTGTTCATTTGTCTGCCAAGATTCAGATTATTTTATTTAAAATATTCCTTAGAATGAAACTAAAGTGATTAAAAGCCTTTATTCTAGTTGAATGGAGTGAAAGTTTGAAATGATACAGAACTTATAACATTTTCATCACTTTGTATAGAAATTTTTTAACAGAAAGAGAAAGTTATGAAAAGAAAACTGTGAAGACAAAAATTCAGAGGAAGAACAACTTATCAACATGAGTCACGCACTGTACCCGATGACATCACACAAGCGACTCTCAACTGCCACAGGGCTCAGTCCTGTAGGGGGCGCTAATGAGATGAAACGTTTGTAACTGTAAGATGCAGTATTGCACATAAATCTGCCAAAGAAATGACAGTCACCACTACAGTTGCAGACATACATTTCCGTACATACACCAATTTTCTCAAAATAAATGTTTCAGTTGTATTAATTCCGCGTCAAGTAAATCACGTCTACTTTATTTCCATATAAACATGTTTAAAAATAAAAGTTACAAAATAGATTTATATCAGTTTTATTCAGATATTCAGTGGGTCACCAAGTTAACATACAGCAGGATGAATGTTTCTTTAAAACGGCAGAGAAATGAACAGTATGTGTCCAAAAAAACTGCATGTTGGGGTTGTTTCCATGACAACAGTTACACAGCTAACAGTTCAGCTCACTTGTGATGTTTTGTGCTGCATGGCGTAATTAGGCTTTTTTTAAAACAATTTAACCAGTTTTGACATGATCTAGATCAATTCCAAAAGAATAAATTTGTCTGTTATAAATTTCTGTTTGTCTGTTGTAAATTTCACTGTGCTCACCAGAAAACTGCACTTTTTTTATGGCATCTGCCTAATTAATACTCAACGTAGCTTCATGACGGAAACATCTGCATATTTACAAACGTTAGAAATCCGCCATTGCATAGTCGTTCTGAGATTTGCATTTACCGTTTCATTTCATTTGCATTTCCGCAAAGAATTTGTCAAGTGTTAAAAATGAGACAAGTTGATAATCCTGAAAGTGATCAAATACACTCAGAAAAAAACAATAGTCTTGGCTCAGCTAGTCATTGTGATTTACTGTCCACACTAACTGGACGGGACGAGCCTGACGGGTGGGCGGGCAGCAGCGTCAGCCCTGCTTGGACTCATAAATCCCTTTTAACTTTGTCATACTAGTTAATGTGAAGTTATCTATGATGTTCCCTACGCATACGTGCTAAGATGGGGTTTGACTGTCCAGAATGGGTTGCGAGCCCTTGACCCTGTGGGCTGGGTGCTTACCAGACACAGAAAAATTAATCTGGTCTCTGGCAAAGCCTCCCTGTTGCTCACAAATCATTTATCGACCTCAGAATACATTGTGCAGAGGGCGGAATTAAACACGGCTACAGGTGGCCCTCTTCCAGAGAACACTGCCAAGTACTGTGGGCATTATTACCGCCAGCACGGAGGTTGTGTTTCCTCCTGTGGTTGTTTACTTATTGATTTATTGAAAGGATTGCTCAACAACTAATAAAGTCGGGGGTGTGGGGGGTGTGGTGCAGAAAAGCTGATGAATGGGTTTATTGTGGTCTGATACAGAAACCACAGAATTTTAACAACACAGTCAGAAAAGTGCCACCTGCTGGATTTAGAACCTTTACAGAGGGAGAAGTCATTTCTGACAAAGACCTTTACCGGGGATCAGAGACGGCAACCATGTTTACTCGGTCGCTAATACTCGAATGAATCCAAGCAGACCTGCTGTGACCATTCCCCCATCCTTCATGAGAAAGGGGATTAAACAGCTACGTGCACTGAGGGCCAACAGCGTGCCGGGTTTCTGACAAACCATTCTGAGAAGGTCATTTCACTGCTGAGCACCGCTTTGAGTTTGAGACGGAAATCATCCGTAAAGTCACCAGCCGAGGTGATTCGTCATACTCAGAAACCTTTCATGGTACTTCACGGTTGATCTTTGATTTCTACCCTTCTGCTGGCTGAGAGGTGGGATACGTCCTGGGCAGGTCTTTTTGGGTTTTTAAAGTAATTGGTGCATTAAACTGCATTACATGCTGCAAGGCAGCACAGCAGCACCAGCGGTTGGCGTGTTTGACTCGCAAACAGAAGGTCCCTGGGTTGGAGGCCGTCTGTGTCCATTCTTGTGCATCGAGAGTTCCATCTAGAAGTAAAGCTTCTGTCAAATCAACATCTGGATCCATCTTTGAGCTGCTGTCATGAGCCAGAGTCAAACTGGGGAGAAGCCAAAAGAAAACAAGTCAAATCTGAAGGCATCTGATGGCAAACACCCAGGCAGACAACCGTTGCACCCTCACCTCTTGAAAGGAATGGTCTGCCTGCTGCAGCCAGGTGAAACATGGGCGTTCCCTCTGTCATCTCCATCCACCGGAGTCCTCAACACTGAGGCACCTACGTGATCTGTTGTATTGTTTATTTTATACAATGGCATTTTAATAATAAATCAAATCAGTCAATCAGTGGATCATGCACAGAGAAACGTGCCACATGGCCGAAATGTACAATTGTTCAATTCCAAGTACAATTGGGCAGTGCAGTCTTGTTGGAGGGTGGGGCGCGAAAGGGGTAAAATATGACGCATATGACGTAATTTCTCTACTTCTGGGGACAAAAACACGACACTTTCTGAGTTTTTGGGCAATTTGAGTAAGTGTGAGGCGTCACTGTAAAGCGCTTTGAGCTTCTGATTCAGATGGAAAACTGCTGTATAAATGCAGTTGATTTACCATTAAAGTATTTCTACAAAGTAATTAACAGGTGTTTGACTTACGTGTGCAGACAGCAGGAATCTGACTGAAGGTCTTTAATCCACACGTCTTGCCTTCACTTTGTCTGACTTGTTTTTCGTTGATGCCTGCATGTCCCCTGAATATTCCATAGCAATCAACAGAGTTCTACTTTTCTTCACCCGTCCTTTGTTGTTATTCCGGCGTTCCTGGCTAACTATTGGAGTTCTTGTGCGCCATGTTCATGCTGCCTTCAGGGAGATCCAGGAATCTTTTCACGCACTATTTGGAACTTTAAATGTGATGACTGAAATTACCACATGAACACGCGACACCCAACATGGGTAGTCACACTTTGCTAATGCTAGCATACTAGTAACGTGCTTCTCCTTGAGAATGAGTCCAATAAACAGTTTGGGGATGGCGAGAGGTACGGTAGAAGCTATCGCTGTGGAGAATGCTGTGTCTTATTGATGGCCACATAATAAGAGCGCAGAGATGTACAGTTGTGACACTGTTGTCGGTGCGCCGTCATTTTTCCCTTGAAAATCAAATCAAATTGTATAGCACTTACAACAGTAACCATTGAACCAATGTGCTTTACATGAATACATAAAATCAACAACAAAACAACCATCATAATAAGACTCTAAAAGCAATTATGAACAAATACGTTTTTAGTTTAACTTTGAACAGAGACAAGGTACTGATCAAGCGCAACTCAAGGGGCAAAGAATTCCAAAGTCTGGACCCAGCCACAACAAAAGAGCGATCACTCCCAATGCCTGCTTTTGGTCCTAGGGACCTCCAGTTGATTCTGACCAGCGGACCGCAAAGTTCTGGTGGGTATGTATGCAGTTAACAGTTCACAAAGATAAGAAGGTGCAAGTCCATGTATAGCTTTAAAAACAAATATTAAGAGTTTAAAATCAATCTTAAAACGGACTGGAAGCCAGTGGAGGGCGGACAACACCAGAGTGATACGACTGTTTGTCAGAAGGCGGGCTGCAGTGTTTTGAACCCTCTGCAGACATTGAAGAATGCAGCGTGACATTAGCTGGATGCCTTTTCCAGGCTTATTTTAAATGAAATTCTTGCTGCCTCACGACTGAAGACTATTATCTGAGTGGTTGTTTTTGTTATTTCAGTAATTGCTGGTGTTATTTCTCTCGCTGCACTCGAAGTTGTGAATTCTTTTTAATGTTCAGACTATAATGATACGAAGCCTCCAGACAGATGGTAAGAAAGTAGGCCAGCGCCTAACTATAGTTTTTCCTGCAGAGGGAAACGCATCGGCTGGTGTCATTACGATACTTTGAATCTTATCAAATTGCCCATAATGGGAGGAGAAAATAACTGTTGGAAGGAGAATGAAGTCAAATTTTCTGCATCTCCAGTTGGAACAAACATTGTAGTTCTTCCCCAAAGAAAACACATCTTAGAAATTTATGAGAAAGAGCAGGCAGACGTTTTAAGAAGAGCAGTGAAAGGAATGAATTATCACTGCATCTTTGAGACTCGGCAGTTGAACGTTTGCTGGTGTCAACAGTCAGAAAGATTCCTGCGGGGACAGTCTGTGAGTCGATTGATATTTCAGTCTTTCGTTCTTTGTTCCCAGAAGAGGAAAAAAATGAGTTGAATTCTTGAAGAACATTTAAAAGTACAAAAACATTTGAGCAGTTTCCATCAACCAGCATAAAATGGGAATGTGACAGAAAATAAACAATTTGTGGAACTTATCTGTGAGTTATGGTCAAAAAACTACTCTGGAATTGTCGACTTTTGAAGAGTCTCGACATGCATGTATCCTTTAAAAAGGCAGTTAGTGATTATGTGGAAGGATAAATGTCTGTCTCTTCCAGATTCCCACGAGAACTCAAAAATAATGAATACAATCATTTTCTACATTTTCAAATTAAAAGGGCATGTGATAAGGACAAACCGATGATAATTTATTGAATATTGATGAACCAGATCAAACAAAAACAACTTTGTTTTACTTATGGAATACACCGTACATATGAAATACCTGTCTGTTCTTGTTGCAAGAATAGCCTTGGGTGGAACAGCGGTTGTGTTCATGTCTCCAGAGAAGAAGGTTGCCAGTTCAAAACCACCCGAGCCCCAGTCTCCATAGGCATCTGGTGTCACATGGAGTTCTTTCTTTTTCTTCAGCATAATCAACTTGTAGGTCCATAAAGAGCCTCCTGTGGTGACCCCAAGCAAAAACAGGGCACCAAAACAAAGACCATGTGAGAAAGATGCATGGTGGAAATTAGGAGCAGGAGCGGCTGAAGTTGCATTGAGCTGGAAATGAGCGGTTGTATTAGAATAGTTCTCACATTCTGAGAGGACTTCAGGTGGAGTATAAGAAAGTTTTATTGGGTTTGGTCCTCAGAAAGAGAGCTTGGGTGCATTTGAGTGGAAAATAGTATTAGTTGTTGACGTCGTGGAGGATCAGCTCTTTTTAACGAACAGATACGGAGCGGCTCAGCTCAGAATTCTAAATAAAGGAGGAAAAAAAAGCATAAAATGTCTTTGTAAAGCTCAGTACAGGTGTGCTGTTGTCACCATGCTTTAAGAGGTGAGGACGAGTCGTAGCTGCAGAAAACCACAGATGAAAAGCTCACAGCTCGCTTAAAGTGGGCAGTTCAGTCGAACCCTGACCTCCTGCCCACGGACCAAGTTTAATGCTGCTATTGACCCACAATGCAAAAATAATAGTAACGCACAGTGACTTGGAGAAGTAACTTTAATCTGATTACTGATTTGGAAAGACTAACCGTTACTAAAAAAAGGGGTTAGATTAGAGTAACACGTTACTAAGTAACGCATTACCGGCATCACTGTGTATATACGCGTGGAGATGTACGGCGTTTTGTAAATAATAAGTAAACTGGAGACTATACACACATTTTTGCACAGAACAGTCCAAGTTCTGGTCTTATTTTAGCTGAATGATGGAAAAGTACCCAGTTCAGTCATCTGCTTCCGTCAGTGGATTACTTGCACAGTGCACTTAAAAACAACCTTTTTTTCATTTCTTTTTCTAAAAAGAAATGTTGAAAATAAAATGTAGTCACATAATTTCCCCCTAAACAAAAGTATTTTAATAAAACAAACATCTATAATTTTAAAACACATTGCTAAAACACCCTCTGCCGTATGAGGATTGTCTTCTTTATATGCAGTTATTTGGTATCCCAGTGCAAAGTGTGTGTGTGTGTGTGTGTGTGTGTGTGTGTGTTTGAGCTTTTGACAAGAGATGAAGTTAGCTTTGAGTTACTGGAAGTTAACGTGCACGCTAAACGTCTGTGAAATGTCTTCTAAATCACTCCAGGGGTGTTATCAGGTTACAAACACTGTTTCCAGTTTTAGAAGTGTTTATTTTTCGCTAGCTTTTACATAATATATGACAAAAGGTTATATTTAAACAGAAATGAAATGGTTAGCAGCTAGCTAGATCAGGAAGTGATGTCACCACACTAACGTCCGCTAGATGTTTTAAATCACTCCACAGGTGTTATCAGGTTACAAAAACAGCGTTTCCAGTTTTACAAATGTTTATTCTCATTAGCTTTTATATGATATATGACAAAAGGTTATATTTAAACAGAATTGAAGCAGTTAGCAGCTAGCTAGATCAGGAAATGATGTCACCACACTAACGTCCGCTAGATGTTTTAAATCACGCCACAGGCATTATCAGGTTACAAAAACAGCGTTTCAAGTTTTACAAATGTTTATTTCTCATTAGCTTTTATATGACAAAAGGTTATATTTAAACAGAAATGAAGTGGTTAGCAGCTAACTAGACCAGGAAGTGACGTCACCATGCTAATGTCCACAAGAGCATACCACAAAAATAGGAACAGAATGCGACTTTTTTAACATCTTAAAATACGTGCAGGTTAGCCATCTTTGAACTTGTCCAAGGTCTGTGTTCCAAGAATGTTCCCTGTGAATTTGAAGACTGACAGTAATAGGACTGGACTTATGCTGAGCACAGACAGATGGATGGACGGATGCAAAGTCTTCGCAATACCAGATGCCCATATGTGATGGTCATCTGGTAAAAAAAAAAAAAAGTGTTAAACATTGCAGCCACTCTGAGCTTCGAATGTATGTAGATAAGTATCCATCATCTTTCTGTACGTCACTTAATCAGATCATTATTTGGACTTTGCTGCTGGAGGACTCTGTTATTGATGGTTAAAGGATTCATGAGTGTCCTGGCTGCGAGCGTCTCCGTCCTTTTTCTTTTTTTTATTTGAAGCCTTTCTGCTTTCCTGCTAAGTGTCACTGCTCAAATTGTCCGTGGAAGAAGTGGCAGACTGATCCGCAAAAAAAGGCCGTGGATTTAGTTTGTGTTTTCTAGCTCCTCGGTGCTTTGTCAGTGTAATCCACTCTGACAGACCCGTAGGTTTGCCCCACCCCCCGTAAGGCGGCTTCTCCCTGCAGAGCAACGTTTGAGTTTTACCACAGCGTGTTCTTGGTTGACAGAAATGGAGCAGGGATGATGATTTCTGCAGAAATGCAGTAATTAGTAGTGAACAGCTTGACACAGGTGTGTGTGTGTGACAGGGTGGAGAGCGGCACTGCAAAGGTCTGTGGCTTTCCTCTGATGTTCATGCTTGACTATTTCACCCACAGGCAAATACTCTGCTGCTACGTTTAACTGTTTCACATTCAGCTGCAGGCAAGTAGTCGGTTCTTTTGTACGGTGCACAAAAGTATTACCAACTTGGAATAGTTTTTGTTGTGTGTGTTTTCTTGTTTTTTTTTTTGTTTGTTTTTTTTAAGAACAGGTTCTTGATGTGTAACAATTTTTTTTCTTTCTTCAAAATGCACGCACGCACACAAACACACACACACACACACACGCACGCACACACAATATACTGTAATATAGTGATTCCCAAAGTGTGGACCACAGCCCCCTCATGAGCCATAAAGGTACTGCAGGTGAGCTGTGAGAGATCACTGGAAAAAAAGGAAATTATCTTATTTTCAACTTCATAATTTAAAAAAATACACATTTTATGAATATTTTTTAATGTAATCAGAAGTTATAAAACAAAACCACTTTCACTCACTCACTCATTTTCAAATGAAAGTGGTTTTGTCTCAGGAGATCTCTTGGAGTCGAGATAATTGGTAATTAAGAAATGGAAAGACGAGTGTCTGAGAATAGATCATTCTTAAAATCAGAGCAAGGACATGAGTGACAGAGACCACCAAGAGAATGGACAGCTGTAAAGGTGTTACACACTCCAGTGACTCAGACTGGAGAGACTTCATCAAACAAATGTTGCCTGGATGCTTGATTGTGGCTTTATAGTAATGTGGCAAACCATCTGATATCTGAGCTACAGCTTCTCCAGAAATTCCATGAAGAAAACTTAAACCTTTTTTGTTTCTGAGGTGTGTGTGTGTGTGTGTGTGTGTGTGTGTGTGTGTGTTGTGTGTGTGTGTGTGTGTGTGTGTGTGTGTGTGTGTGTGTGTGTGTGTGTGTGTGGTGTGTGTGTGTGTGTGTGTGTGTGTGTGTGTGTGTGTGAGAGAGAGACATCATAACACCATCCTGACTGTGAAGCTTGGTGGTGGCAGCATCATGTTGTGGGGATGCTTCTCTGCTGCAGGTCCTAGAAGACGTCTGAGCTGCAAATGAATCAAAGCTCTGAGACGTCCTGCAGTTCTCAAGAAACCTGCTGCATGGAGAGGATTTGTTTTCCCTCAAGACGGTGGTGCCGTGCATGAAAATTACATACGGATGGTTTGAAAACAACTGTGTTGACGTCCCGCAGGGGCCAAGTCAGAATCCAGTGGAGAATTTGTGGCCGAAGCTGGAAAACAGCTGTTAAGCCTCATTTGGAGCCGCGTGTCAAAGGCAGAAAGACAGAAGCACTGTGTCGACCCGGAGGCTTGTCCGTGCTGGCGCTTGTCCCTGGATTAGTTGAATGGCAGAGTTTTAAAAGGTGACAGAGAAAAGTCGAATATTGAATATTTCCACTATCAACTTTTGTTTTACCGTTTTTATTAAATTAGATAATGTTGACATTGATGATTCGCACATTGTTAAAAATAGTGAAATTATTCAACTTTCTGAATCAAATAAAGCACGAAATGCCCCATTTGAGGTTTTTGTACTCTGTACAGGTTGAGGTGTGTCGACGTCGCTGTCTGGGGAGTTGTGGGATTTCTGTGCTTGCGGATCATCTTGAGCTGCAGAAATGTTTCACAGTTTGCTGCTGGAGCTTCAGTCAATTGAAGCCGAAGCTTTGTAACTCATTAGATAATGTGCAGTGCATCTGTTCTTCATTAAGTGTGAAGTAATTTGCATTTTAAATGTGACACCCTTCCAGCTATCAAAGCTTTTGTCAACATATCGTGCTCAGGACTATTAGTGTCGATGCTGCTGTCAAACGCAGGAGGAGTTTTATTAAATGCTTCCATCTCCAAGAATTTTAGGCAGATGTGAAAGAAATTGTGCAGCACACGTGGTTGTTTTCAGCCGGATGTTAACAGCATGTTCCTCTGAGACTGTTTGTGAAATATTTGTCTTACAAGAAAAGTGTGATGTGTTAATTTTTTTTTCTCCTATTTTTTGTAAATCTACGTATAGTTAAATGCGTATTAGTCAAAATCTGATGATGCCCAGTGTTCTCCTTTTACCCCTAACCCTTCTTAGATTACAAAAAAGTGTACCTAATTATTTGGTTTTATAAGTTTGAATCAAGATCATATTTATTTTCTGCTATTTTTATATCAATTCAAAAGTAAGGCCAAATACAGAAAAATGTGCTGTTTTGTTAATAGTACAACATCACTGCCTTGATGGCAGTGTTGTATAGTAAAGAAGTAAAAATACTTCACTACTGTACTTAAGTACGTTTTGGGAGACTTTATACTTGTTTTTTTTTTAATTCAGCTTACTTTCACTTTTACTTCACTACATTTCTGACCTTAATTGCATACTTCTTCTCCGATACATTTTCTATGTGCCATGCCGTACTCGTTACAAAAAAAAACACACACGAAAAAAGTTGTTTTCATCCAGACACACCACTGATTACTATTGACTGCAACGAAGTCAGGCCGATTTGTCATGAGGCATGTAGGCTTTTTTTGCAGTTGCACATTTGTTTGTCAGTAAAATGATAATTTCTCTACATTGATTACAGACCTGCAGCGGGTCTGTAATCAACTTTTCTGCAGCGCGGCTTTGCTTGGAACCTTGAACCAATCGAAGCAGTGATTCGCAGATTGAAGCAGTGATTCGCAGATTGAAGCAGTGATTCGCAGATTGAAGCAGTGATTCGCAGATTGAAGCAGTGATTCACAGGTCGAAGCAGTGCTTCACAGGTCGAAGCAGTGCTTCAATCTACGATTTGTGGATTTTATTTCACTTTATCCTAATTTATTCCCGCTAAAACCCTGAAGAGCATATGTGTGTGAGTAATATTTAATGTTTTTATGTTAAACTGACCTGTTATGGTCTTCTGAAACAGTTAATAGTTGATGTATTTTATAAGTTAAAAACGGGACCGATGCTAATGCGTTAGCCTGTCTATGGCGTTTCAGCGTTAAAGTTAGCATTAAGCTGTTTGCATCAGCATGTTTGTGTTTTTTGTTTTCTGTATAATTAATGGCTCAGCTGGTCGTTGTCGTAAAAGAGTCAATTGTAATTTTTTAAATTTATTTTTATTCATATATTATAGCAACAACAATAATATTCTACATAATACAATCAATTCAATCAATCAATCAAGTTTATTTATATAGCGCCAAATCACAACAAAACAGTTGCCCAAGGCGCTTTATATTGTAAGGCAAGGCCATACAATAATTACGTAAAAACCCCAACGGTCAAACGACCCCCTGTGAGCAAGCACTTGGCGACAGTGGAAGGAAAAACTCCCTTTTAACAGGAAGAAACCTCCAGCAGAACCAGGCTCAGGGAGGGGCAGTCTTCTGCTGGGACTGGTTGGGGCTGAGGGAGAGAACCAGGAAAAAGACATGCTGTGGAGGGGAGCAGAGATCAATCACTAATGATTAAATGCAGAGTGGTGCATACAGAGCAAAAAGAGAAAGAAACACTCAGTGCATCATGGGAACCCCCCAGCAGTCTAAGTCTATAGCAGCATAACTAAGGGATGGTTCAGGGTCACCTGATCCAGCCCTAACTATAAGCTTTAGCAAAAAGGAAAGTTTTAAGCCTAATCTTAAAAGTAGAGAGGGTGTCTGTCTCCCTGATCTAAATTGGGAGCTGGTTCCACAGGAGAGGAGCCTGAAAGCTGAAGGCTCTGCCTCCCATTCTACTCTTACAAACCCTAGGAACTACAAGTAAGCCTGCAGTCTGAGAGCAAGCGCTCTATTGGGGTGATATGGTACTATGAGGTCCCTAAGATAAGATGGGACCTGATTATTCAAAACCTTATAAGTAAGAAGAAGAATTTTAAATTCTATTCTAGAATTAACAGGAAGCCAATGAAGAGAGGCCAATATGGGTGAGATATGCTCTCTCTTCTAGTCCCCGTTAGTACTCTAGCTGCAGCATTTTGAATTAACTGAAGGCTTTTCAGGGAACTTTTAGGACAACTGTTGGGAAAGTGTAGGAACACGGACCCACAACAGGGGGCGCAAATGAACGGACAATGGAGAAAGTCAAATAACACTTTTACTGTTGTGAAACAAGCACAACCAACACAACCGATTACAATAATAGATAATAAAGCCGAATCACAAAGTTGTCCTGTGGGCAGGCTCGAAGATAGAGACGTCTGTCCAAAGCAGAACCGGAACCACACGATTTCCTCCTCCACCGAACCCCGGGAATACTGGAGCCAAGTCCCGAACTCCCAGGTGGCCACTGCCTCCGCTTGTCGGATCCGGTACTGCTGGCGAGGAACAGAAACAGTCGATGTGGGTGCGCCTGCACCCAGCAACACGTATGGTGGAAAAACCACCTCCACCTCTCGGCAGGAAAAACACTGTAGTGCAGGAATGTGAGTACTTATCCAAAATACAGTCTCCTGCTGTTCTTCTCTTTCTGTGTAAAGGCAAAAAAGTATTTTATGGTCAACAGATAATCTGTTTGGCTGGATACGTTACCTCCTTGGTAGAGCGATATCTCGGCAGAGAAGTGGAGATGACGTCTTGCAGATATACCACTGCGGATCAGATGATTGGTAACAGCTGTCAGGTGACAGCTGTCACCCCGGCTGCTCCTGTGAGATGGCAGCGCCCTCTGGTGCCTGGAGCCCGCACTCCAGGCAGGGTGCCCTGGGGTGGTGGGCCAGCAGTACCTCCTCTTCAGTGGCCCACACAACAACCTGAATAATGAATTACAGTAGTCCAGCCTAGAGGAAATAAATGCATGAATTAGTTTTTCAGCATCACTCTGAGACAAGACCTTTCTAATTTTAGAGATATTGCGTAAATGCAAAAAAGCAGTCCTACATATTTGTTTAATATGCGCATTGAATGACATATCCTGATCAAAAATGACTCCAAGATTTCTCACAGTATTACTAGAGGTCAGGGTAATGCCATCCAGAGTAAGGATCTGGTTAGACACCATGTTTCTAAGATTTGTGGGGCCAAGTACAATAACTTCAGTTTTATCTGAGTTTAAAAGCAGGAAATAGAGGTCATCCATGTCTTTATGTCTGTAAGACAATCCTGCAGTTTAGCTAATTGGTGTGTGTCCTCTGGCTTCATGGATAGATAAAGCTGGGTATCATCTGTGTAACAATGAAAATTTAAGCAATGCTGTCTAATAAAACTGCCTAAGGGAAGCATGTATAAAGTGAATAAAATTGGTCCTAGCACAGAACCTTGTGGAACTCCATAACCTTAGTCTGTGAAGAAGATTCCCCATTTACATGAACAAATTGTAATCTATTAGAAAAATATGATTCAAACCACCGCAGCGCAGTGCCTTTAATACCTATGGCATGCTCTAATCTCTGTAATAAAATGTTATGGTCAACAGTATCAAAAGCAACACTGAGGTCTAACAGAACAAGCACAGAGATGAGTCCACTGTCTGAGGCCATAAGAAGATCATTTGTAACCTTCACTAATGCTGTTTCTGTACTATGATGAATTCTAAAAACCTGACTGAAACTCTTCAAATAGACCATTCCTCTGCAGATGATCAGTTAGCTGTTTACAACTACCCTTTCAAGAATTTTTGAGAGAAAAGGAAGGTTGGAGATTGGCCTATAATTAGCTAAGATAGCCAGGTCAAGTGATGGCTTTTTAAGTAATGGTTTAATTACTGCCACCTTAAAAGCCGTGGTACATAGCCAACTAATAAAGATAGATTGATCATATTTAAGATCAAAGCATTAAATAATGGTAGGGCTTCCTTGAGCAGCCTGGCAGGAATGGGGTCTAATAGACATGTTGATGGTTTGGAGGAAGTAACTAATGAAAATAACTCAGACAGAACAATTGGGAGAAAGAGTCTAACCAAATACCGGCATCACTGAAAGCAGCCAAAGAGAACAATATGTCTTTGGGATGGTTCTGAGTAATTTTTTCTCTAATAGTTAAATTTTATTAGCAAAGAAAGTCATGAAGTCATTACTAGTTAAAGGAATACTCGGCTCAATAGAGCTCTGACTCTTTGTCAGCCTGGCTACAGTGCTGAAAAGAAACCTGGGGGGTTCTTATTTTCTTCAATTAGTGATGAGTAGTAAGGTGTCCTAGCTTTATGGAGGGCTTTTTTATAGAGCAACAGACTCTTTTCCAGGCTAAGTGAAGATCTTCTAAATTAGTGAGACGCCATTTCCTCTCCAACTTACGGGTTATCTGCTTTAAGCTGCGAGTTTGTGAGTTATACCACAGAGTCAGGCACTTCTGATTTAAAGCTCTCTTTTTCAGAGGAGCTACAGCATCCAAAGTTGTCTTCAATGAGGATGTAAAACTAGGAATAATAGAATAACAATAATAGACAATAATAGTCATAATAATAGACTAATAATGTTATGATACAATTTTAGAGAAAGAGACAAAAAGAACCTAATGAAACAAAACGCAACAGAAAAGATAAAACCATGTAACAATGAAAATAAATAATACATATAAATAAATGTTTCCTGTGAACACTTAGTGAGCAGCATACTCTCATTTAGGTTTTGAAACCTTGTTTCTGAAGTGTCTTTGTGTGATGTGCACAATTTTCAGTACTTTGACTAATACTACCAGTCATTTACAAGCTAGATAAACTGTTATAAAAAAAAAAAATCTGTCCATTTTTGATTAACATTTACTTGTACTTTTACTTTCAATACTTGAGTACATTTAGTTGTACATTACTTGTCATACTTAAGTACAATAAATACTAGATACTTTAAGACTTTTACTTGAGTAGCATTTCAATCAGTGACTTGAACTTCTACCAAAGTCATTTTTTTTTAATGGGTATCTGTACTTTTACTTAAGTGTGATTTTTTTCCAGTACTTTATACAACACTGCTTGATGGAGAGAAAGAAGCTGTTTGCTTTTGCTGCATTCATGCAAAATCCTTTCAGCAGGGTTTGTGGAGTTTTGACTGTTATTTGAGAGGGACAGGAAGAGACTCAACAGATTAGTCAGATGGGCTGGCTCTGTCCTGGAATGTACTCTGGACCCCATTGCGATGGTGGGTGAGAGGAGGATGTTAGCTAAGCTGACATCAATTATGGACAAACCCTCTTAGCCCTTACATGAGGTGGGAGTCTTAAGGAGCTCCTTCAGTAGATTGCCGAACCCTCGGTGCAAAACATAACTCCTCCACAGGTCATTTATTCCAACTGCAGTCAGGCTGTATAATAACTCCAAAAATGTACGATTAACTACGTCTTCCGCCACCTTTTGTGCTTTATTACTTGCACAACTGTGCAATTTATCCTATGCAATAATTTTACCATATCTATACATGCTTATACTCAAATTTTATTTTTTATTTTCTATTTATGCACTCAGCATGTAAATTACTACTGTATGACTTGCTGCTGCAACAAGTGATTTTCCCCACTGTGGGTTCAATAATTTTTATCTTGTCTTATGTGTTTTAGAACATAACCACTGTTAAGCAATCAGAAGTAATTGTTTACTTCGTCAGTGCAGTCAATTCCTGTGCATAAACAATATCTCACTGACCCCATTTGCTTGGAATCTCGTCCAATCATCTCCCTCCCTTTCTTGTTATAAAAGCCTTTCTTTGGGGTTGTGTGGAGGTACGAGGGGATATCAAAAGTTTTGAGCCTCAAACAGAATTTTTCAACATAGTCCCCTTCCAACTCCATACACTTGTTTCAGTCATTGATACCTGATTGATATAACAACATCTTGGTCCCCTAATCAGCCCTCCACTGCAGCAGTCAGCTCATCATCATCCTCAAATCTCTGTCCCCAAAGGTATTTTTTTCAGCCTGGGAAAGAGGTGGAAGTCACTAGGTCTGGAGAATAGGGTGGGTGAGGAAGACGTTCATAGCCACACTCACGCTCAACGTCCATGGCAACCTGGTTGGCGTTGTCCTGGTGAAGCAGAATGCCACAACTGACAGTGGAGAGTATGTCTCTTCCACACAGTGTTATCACTCAACAATTGAAGTGAGCAATATGATCCTACATGAAATAAGTAGCTAAGGCATTGATGTAGATGCAGGTGTGATGCACTGTCATATCCGACCGGGAAAAATGTCAAAACATTTGACATCCCCTCATATGACCATGATAGTTTGGTTTTAGGACATCAGTCTGAAAGAGCAAACAGAAAATAACAGTTTACTTCTGTGACGTAGCAGATTTCTGCGCAGAAATGACCTCTGACCGCCACACCTGTTCCTAATCCATCATCAATCCACACTCCACTAACCATCCAGCGGGTGGCAGTGTTCAGGAAGCGCCAGTCAGGTCTGTAGGATAGTACATAAGCAAACCCGGAGTGGGTTATTTTTAGGGTGTGCATCAAGTTAACTTAACCACTAGCTGTGACGGTAACCAACAACAGTCTTAATGCAGTTAGTATCAACCACACTTTGTTTTCTTTAATGTCATCTGTTAATCAGCAGTTGTGCCAAATGAACATTATCCAGAAGTGGTTAAAAAGGTTCTGTCTGTATTCTGAGACTGGTAACAGATGTAGCCTGATGACTTAAATTTAGATCCAACCGTGCTCACTACATCAGAGTGATGTGTTCAGAGTCACTTTCTACATCTGATTTTAGCTGCTTTTCTGTCGAAATGATCAAAACTTAAGGTTCCCTGCATAATTGGAGTTCTCAAGTTGTTGAGTGAAGCATCCTGGTTTGTGATGTACCTGTGTGTCCACAATCGGACAGCAAGCCCAGAGGGCCTCGGTCCTAATTTGAGTGGAAAAGAAAAAAGGGGGGGGGGGGGGGGGGGCATTCCATCATTCTCAAACCCTCTGGGTAAGAGTTCAGTGGTATATCCTGTACAAAAAAGTCCCAATAAGCACATTTTTATGAAGGAACATGGTGCACTGACTGAAGACTGAGTCTAATCCATCAAACATCTGTACGCACACATCATAACTTTTGTGACTCGTGAAGGTTTTTCTTTTTAATTCCAAAGGTCTTCACTTGTAACAATGGATATGACTTTTCTGCACCAGTTACAACATGATACCTGCTCTTATGGTTCAGTCATACGCCTTTGAACGTGAAATTTGAAATATAAGATGTAAAGTAAGAATTTGACAATATTTTCTTCGTTTTCAAACCTATGAGCTTAACTATGGGTTAAAGAAATTCATCTTCACGGTTAATTCTGATGTGTAGGTTGCTTGTATTAATGGCTGTGCTTTTCATAGTAACCATTAAGTTTTTTGTCTGTAATGTACTCCCATTTCAAAAACAATTCTAATTCCTAATATTTTTCCGTATTTGTAAGAAATTTGTGCTTTTCTCTCCCTGTGCAACAAAGTTGAAATGTATTTTAGATTTTTTTTTTTTTTTCTGACTTTGTTCCTTTTATCCAAATCTACTACAAAATTTTAATTTGATGGTTTGATTTTTGGCCAGACATAACTTTTTTTTTTTTACTTAAAAAAAAAACAAAAAAAAACTATTGCTCTTATTAACTCAAAACAGTATTATAAAATATTTATTTCTCCTACAAAATTTAAGTTGTTGATTTCCGACCAGGAGCAACACATGGACGTATTTAAAAAAATTAAATAAAATAAAAACCACGCACCATATAAAAACATCACATTGTATTAAATCCATCTCATCAAGCGGGCAATACAAATATGATCCATCTGTTCCTCTGTAGATGACCCATGGTCACTGACGTACAGTCATGAAATCACATGAATGAGAAGCAGTTGGCTTGTCTCATTCATGTCCACATCTGCTGGCATGTGGCCTGCCGGTCCACGCGCGTCTTGCCAACACGCATGTCTTGTGGACAGTGCGCCGCAGGACATCACATCATGTGGAACAGAGCTCACATGGGTGACGTGACAGTCAGATCGCCTGCTGCGTTATGATCTGATGGTCCGTTTCAACCTGGGGGCAGCCTGTCCATGTGCATGCCCGCTTGCTGCAGCCAGTCACCACAGTGATATATGTTTTTATTTTTGTCCACTTGAAACAGACACACACACAGTGGTCAGTTCACGTGCCACAGTTCACGTTTGGACAGTCCATGTCCGTCCAAACACAGTACTGTCCACCTGGGATGTCCAGAATGTCGGATCGCCACAGCTGCTTCTGTCATAGCCACACCTCCCGTCAGTTCAGCGCACACACCAAAGCCACACTCGTGGGACACTTAGACATATTTCACTGTGAATACAACAGTAATTGTCTGCAGACTGTTGTCATGCCAGAAGTGCGAATGTCCACACATTTTGTAAGTGCCATGCGAGCAGTGTTAGATGTTCCTGTGTGTCACCTGGAATTTGGCCGACACCTGCCGTGAGAGGGTTCGATGGGCTCTCAGAGTGCACACTCTGTCTTTCAGCCGTGTACGAGGCATTGGAAGCAGCTATGAAATTACACGGTTTGCATATGATTCCTGCTTCATGGGCACTTAATGTGCAATTTGACCAAATTCGCACTGTGTGTGAAGGGGCCCTTAAACGTAACCACTATATGCCCCAAAACACTGAAGAAGTGCAAATGATCTAAATTTTCATGAGAAGGTCATTAAGCTGGGGTTCATTACAAACGTCATACTAAAACAAGGAAACGAGCACGTTGAATGTCCACTAGCTGAGCTTCTCACCAAACGGAGATGACAAAAGCTAAAAAATTTTGTTTCATAATCCAAGACTTCAACAACACAAACCATTATGCAGACTACTGTGATTTATGGAGGACATGTGGTGGTTCTCAACACTTCAAAGGCATCATGACCACATTAATAAACCTTTACCAGATACGTTGGTGGTTTAACCAGAACAAATGTGATGGGGATCATTAGCATCACAGTCTATCTGCAGGGGGTCGAGTTTTACATTGGGCGCTTCAGATGTTCACAGTTAGCTTCAGAACATCCCGACTGCTGAGCCATCAGTAATTGTTGTCTGAGGAATTAGCCGTGAGTGACAAGTAAACCAACGCCATGCAGAACAAATCGGTCTCCAGCAACAAACATAATGATCATTTTGCATGATTTGCCTCATTATGAGCCGCACACAGATGTCCAAAACTCATTAATTGTCATTGTTGTACATGAATATTTATACATCAGTTGATGAAGCAGCCATGTTGCTATGAGTTGAAACCAGTGAAAGTCAGCCACCAGCACATCGTTGTGATGGTTGACGTTCAAAGGAGAGCTTCAGCGAGGCAATGCTCATAGGTTTGAACAGTGATTCAGGCTTTGGAATCAAAAACCAAGAGCTGTTTTACATCTCTAACTCTGAGATAGTCATATCAAAAAGCAGCATTTATTTCGTGGGTTTTTAAAGGAGGTCGCTTAGCGGGATAAGGAATTGGGCTACTTGTAGACATGTGTTCCATCCCTGGTCACACTCCCTTTCTGTGTTCTTGTAAAAGACACTTCTTGTGCATTGTTCCAGCTCATTCAGCTGCAAGTGGGTACCGCTTTGGCTGGGGAAGTAAATTGCAATCAGAGTGCCATAGAACCTTCATCTACTCCTTCACGCTACTCGGGGATAAGCACCATGACCAGCAGGTCTATAACCGATTGTCTTATCTACTAATATAAGCAACGGTTGGTTGTCATTGGTGGTGTGCTACAGCAGCCTATAGTCAAGGTTCTTGAATGGAGCAATACTCCACCTGCTGGGCATTTACCATGAATGCAGGTACAATAGAGTTTTGCCAAGAAAGTGAGTTATCTATATTGCAGAAAAATGAGGCAGGCAGAATGTTATCATGGATTAATTCTAGAGTGTTAAAAAATGTCCTTGTTCTTACTTTCTGAAAGAATACATAAATGTTTAACTGTGATTTGTCACCTCAGGTTCTCCTGGGCCGTCGTCTGATCACAGTCGAGAGTCATCGCCACTGTTCGACAGCGGCTTACATTTAAACGGAAAAAACACGGTAAGAACAATTAATTTGATACTATTTGTGCAATGTCCATGTTTGTTTTTGCTGTGATAATTGGAAATTATAGATTATAGTGAGTAATCTCAATTTATCTTTCCACTTCCCAAGTGTAAATTTAAAATAATCCCTGTCTTCATGCAACCTTTTAAAAACAAGTAGTTGCTTCTTCTACTAGGAAAGCAACAGAAATAACGGTACTTACCTGCATGAACGAATTCTTAAAGGAAAAAAAAAATCTCATTTCTGTTCATTTGTCTGCCAAGATTCAGATTATTTATTTAAATATTCCTTAGAATGAAACTAAAGTGATTAAAAGCCTTTATTCTAGTTGAATGGAGTGAAAGTTTGAAATGATACAGACTTATAATATTTTCATCACTTTGTATAGAAATTTTTTAACAGAAAGAGAAAGTTATGAAAAGAAACTGTGAAGACAAAAATTCAGAGGAAGAACAACTTATCAACATGAGTCACGCACTGTACCCGATGACATCACACAAGCGACTCTCAACTGCCACAGGGCTCAGTCCTGTAGGGGCGCTAATGAGATGAAACGTTGTAACTGTAAGATGCAGTATTGCACATAAATCTGCCAAAGAAATGACAGTCACCACTACAGTTGCAGACATACATTTCCGTACATACACCAATTTTCTCAAAATAAATGTTTCAGTTGTATTAATTCCGCGTCAAGTAAATCACGTCTACTTTATTTCCATATAAACATGTTTAAAAATAAAAGTTACAAAATAGATTTATATCAGTTTTATTCAGATATTCAGTGGGTCACCAAGTTAACATACAGCAGGATGAATGTTTCTTTAAACGGCAGAGAATGAACAGTATGTGTCCAAAAAAACTGCATGTTGGGGTTGTTTCCATGACAACAGTTACACAGCTAACAGTTCAGCTCACTTGTGATGTTTGTGCTGCATGGCGTAATTAGGCTTTTTTTAAAACAATTTAACCAGTTTTGACATGATCTAGATCAATTCCAAAAGAATAAATTTGTCTGTTATAAATTTCTGTTTGTCTGTTGTAAATTTCACTGTGCTCACCAGAAAACTGCACTTTTTTTATGGCATCTGCCTAATTAATACTCAACGTAGCTTCATGACGGAAACATCTGCATATTACAAACGTTAGAAATCCGCCATTGCATAGTCGTTCTGAGATTTGCATTTACCGTTTCATTTCATTTGCATTTCCGCAAAGAATTTGTCAAGTGTTAAAAATGAGACAAGTTGATAATCCTGAAAGTGATCAAATACACTCAGAAAAAAACAATAGTCTTGGCTCAGCTAGTCATTGTGATTTACTGTCCACACTAACTGGACGGGACGAGCCTGACGGGTGGGCGGGCAGCAGCGTCAGCCCTGCTTGGACTCATAAATCCCTTTTAACTTTGTCATACTAGTTAATGTGAAGTTATCTATGATGTTCCCTACGCATACGTGCTAAGATGGGGTTTGACTGTCCAGAATGGGTTGCGAGCCCTTGACCCTGTGGGCTGGGTGCTTACCAGACACAGAAAAATTAATCTGGTCTCTGGCAAAGCCTCCCTGTTGCTCACAAATCATTTATCGACCTCAGAATACATTGTGCAGAGGGCGGAATTAAACACGGCTACAGGTGGCCCTCTTCCAGAGAACACTGCCAAGTACTGTGGGCATTATTACCGCCAGCACGGAGGTTGTGTTTCCTCCTGTGGTTGTTTACTTATTGATTTATTGGAAGGATTGCTCAACAACTAATAAAGTCGGGGGTGTGGGGGGTGTGGTGCAGAAAAGCTGATGAATGGGTTTATTGTGGTCTGATACAGAAACCACAGAATTTTAACAACACAGTCAGAAAAGTGCCACCTGCTGGATTTAGAACCTTTACAGAGGGAGAAGTCATTTCTGACAAAGACCTTTACCGGGGATCAGAGACGGCAACCATGTTTACTCGGTCGCTAATACTCGAATGAATCCAAGCAGACCTGCTGTGACCATTCCCCCATCCTTCATGAGAAAGGGGATTAAACAGCTACGTGCACTGAGGGCCAACAGCGTGCCGGGTTTCTGACAAACCATTCTGAGAAGGTCATTTCACTGCTGAGCACCGCTTTGAGTTTGAGACGGAAATCATCCGTAAAGTCACCAGCCGAGGTGATTCGTCATACTCAGAAACCTTTCATGGTACTTCACGGTTGATCTTTGATTTCTACCCTTCTGCTGGCTGAGAGGTGGGATACGTCCTGGGCAGGTCTTTTTGGGTTTTTAAAGTAATTGGTGCATTAAACTGCATTACATGCTGCAAGGCAGCACAGCAGCACCAGCGGTTGGCGTGTTTGACTCGCAAACAGAAGGTCCCTGGGTTGGAGGCCGTCTGTGTCCATTCTTGTGCATCGAGAGTTCCATCTAGAAGTAAAGCTTCTGTCAAATCAACATCTGGATCCATCTTTGAGCTGCTGTCATGAGCCAGAGTCAAACTGGGGAGAAGCCAAAAGAAAACAAGTCAAATCTGAAGGCATCTGATGGCAAACACCCAGGCAGACAACCGTTGCACCCTCACCTCTTGAAAGGAATGGTCTGCCTGCTGCAGCCAGGTGAAACATGGGCGTTCCCTCTGTCATCTCCATCCACCGGAGTCCTCAACACTGAGGCACCTACGTGATCTGTTGTATTGTTTATTTTATACAATGGCATTTTAATAATAAATCAAATCAGTCAATCAGTGGATCATGCACAGAGAAACGTGCCACATGGCCGAAATGTACAATTGTTCAATTCCAAGTACAATTGGGCAGTGCAGTCTTGTTGGAGGGTGGGCGCGAAAGGGGTAAAATATGACGCATATGACGTAATTTCTCTACTTCTGGGGACAAAAACACGACACTTTCTGAGTTTTTGGGCAATTTGAGTAAGTGTGAGGCGTCACTGTAAAGCGCTTTGAGCTTCTGATTCAGATGGAAAACTGCTGTATAAATGCAGTTGATTTACCATTAAAGTATTTCTACAAAGTAATTAACAGGTGTTTGACTTACGTGTGCAGACAGCAGGAATCTGACTGAAGGTCTTTAATCCACACGTCTTGCCTTCACTTTGTCTGACTTGTTTTTCGTTGATGCCTGCATGTCCCCTGAATATTCCATAGCAATCAACAGAGTTCTACTTTTCTTCACCCGTCCTTTGTTGTTATTCCGGCGTTCCTGGCTAACTATTGGAGTTCTTGTGCGCCATGTTCATGCTGCCTTCAGGGAGATCCAGGAATCTTTTCACGCACTATTTGGAACTTTAAATGTGATGACTGAAATTACCACATGAACACGCGACACCCAACATGGGTAGTCACACTTTGCTAATGCTAGCATACTAGTAACGTGCTTCTCCTTGAGAATGAGTCCAATAAACAGTTTGGGGATGGCGAGAGGTACGGTAGAAGCTATCGCTGTGGAGAATGCTGTGTCTTATTGATGGCCACATAATAAGAGCGCAGAGATGTACAGTTGTGACACTGTTGTCGGTGCGCCGTCATTTTTCCCTTGAAAATCAAATCAAATTGTATAGCACTTACAACAGTAACCATTGAACCAATGTGCTTTACATGAATACATAAAATCAACAACAAACAACCATCATAATAAGACTCTAAAAGCAATTATGAACAAATACGTTTTTAGTTTAACTTTGAACAGAGACAAGGTACTGATCAAGCGCAACTCAAGGGCAAAGAATTCCAAAGTCTGGACCCAGCCACAACAAAAGAGCGATCACTCCCAATGCCTGCTTTTGGTCCTAGGGACCTCCAGTTGATTCTGACCAGCGGACCGCAAAGTTCTGGTGGGTATGTATGCAGTTAACAGTTCACAAAGATAAGAAGGTGCAAGTCCATGTATAGCTTTAAAAACAAATATTAAGAGTTTAAAATCAATCTTAAAACGGACTGGAAGCCAGTGGAGGGCGGACAACACCAGAGTGATACGACTGTTTGTCAGAAGGCGGGCTGCAGTGTTTTGAACCCTCTGCAGACATTGAAGAATGCAGCGTGACATTAGCTGGATGCCTTTTCCAGGCTTATTTTAAATGAAATTCTTGCTGCCTCACGACTGAAGACTATTATCTGAGTGGTTGTTTTTGTTATTTCAGTAATTGCTGGTGTTATTTCTCTCGCTGCACTCGAAGTTGTGAATTCTTTTTAATGTTCAGACTATAATGATACGAAGCCTCCAGACAGATGGTAAGAAAGTAGGCCAGCGCCTAACTATAGTTTTTCCTGCAGAGGGAAACGCATCGGCTGGTGTCATTACGATACTTTGAATCTTATCAAATTGCCCATAATGGGAGGAGAAAATAACTGTTGGAAGGAGAATGAAGTCAAATTTTCTGCATCTCCAGTTGGAACAAACATTGTAGTTCTTCCCAAAGAAAACACATCTTAGAAATTTATGAGAAAGAGCAGGCAGACGTTTTAAGAAGAGCAGTGAAAGGAATGAATTATCACTGCATCTTTGAGACTCGGCAGTTGAACGTTTGCTGGTGTCAACAGTCAGAAAGATTCCTGCGGGGACAGTCTGTGAGTCGATTGATATTTCAGTCTTTCGTTCTTTGTTCCCAGAAGAGGAAAAAAATGAGTTGAATTCTTGAAGAACATTTAAAAGTACAAAACATTTGAGCAGTTTCCATCAACCAGCATAAAATGGGAATGTGACAGAAAATAAACAATTTGTGGAACTTATCTGTGAGTTATGGTC
Source organism: Thalassophryne amazonica (assembly GCF_902500255.1). Lineage (NCBI taxonomy): Eukaryota > Metazoa > Chordata > Actinopteri > Batrachoidiformes > Batrachoididae > Thalassophryne > Thalassophryne amazonica. Next base: position 59,697,468 of record NC_047121.1, on the reverse strand, counting down.
AAAAAACTACTCTGGAATTGTCGACTTTTGAAGAGTCTCGACATGCATGTATCCTTTAAAAAGGCAGTTAGTGATTATGTGGAAGGATAAATGTCTGTCTCTTCCAGATTCCCACGAGAACTCAAAATAATGAATACAATCATTTTCTACATTTTCAAATTAAAAGGGCATGTGATAAGGACAAACCGATGATAATTTATTGAATATTGATGAACCAGATCAAACAAAAAACAACTTTGTTTTACTTATGGAATACACCGTACATATGAAATACCTGTCTGTTCTTGTTGCAAGAATAGCCTTGGGTGGAACAGCGGTTGTGTTCATGTCTCCAGAGAAGAAGGTTGCCAGTTCAAAACCACCCGAGCCCCAGTCTCCATAGGCATCTGGTGTCACATGGAGTTCTTTCTTTTTCTTCAGCATAATCAACTTGTAGGTCCATAAAGAGCCTCCTGTGGTGACCCCAAGCAAAAACAGGGCACCAAAACAAAGACCATGTGAGAAAGATGCATGGTGGAAATTAGGAGCAGGAGCGGCTGAAGTTGCATTGAGCTGGAAATGAGCGGTTGTATTAGAATAGTTCTCACATTCTGAGAGGACTTCAGGTGGAGTATAAGAAAGTTTTATTGGGTTTGGTCCTCAGAAAGAGAGCTTGGGTGCATTTGAGTGGAAAATAGTATTAGTTGTTGACGTCGTGGAGGATCAGCTCTTTTTAACGAACAGATACGGAGCGGCTCAGCTCAGAATTCTAAATAAAGGAGGAAAAAAAAGCATAAAATGTCTTTGTAAAGCTCAGTACAGGTGTGCTGTTGTCACCATGCTTTAAGAGGTGAGGACGAGTCGTAGCTGCAGAAAACCACAGATGAAAAGCTCACAGCTCGCTTAAAGTGGGCAGTTCAGTCGAACCCTGACCTCCTGCCCACGGACCAAGTTTAATGCTGCTATTGACCCACAATGCAAAAATAATAGTAACGCACAGTGACTTGGAGAAGTAACTTTAATCTGATTACTGATTTGGAAAGACTAACCGTTACTAAAAAAAGGGGTTAGATTAGAGTAACACGTTACTAAGTAACGCATTACCGGCATCACTGTGTATATACGCGTGGAGATGTACGGCGTTTTGTAAATAATAAGTAAACTGGAGACTATACACACATTTTTGCACAGAACAGTCCAAGTTCTGGTCTTATTTTAGCTGAATGATGGAAAAGTACCCAGTTCAGTCATCTGCTTCCGTCAGTGGATTACTTGCACAGTGCACTTAAAAACAACCTTTTTTTCATTTGTTTTTCTAAAAAGAAATGTTGAAAAATAAAAATGTAGTCACATAATTTCCCCCTAAACAAAAGTATTTTTAATAAAACAAACATCTATAATTTTAAAACACATTGCTAAAACACCCTCTGCCGTATGAGGATTGTCTTCTTTATATGCAGTTATTTGGTATCCCAGTGCAAAGTGTGTGTGTGTGTGTGTGTGTGTGTGTGTGTGTTTGAGCTTTTGACAAGAGATGAAGTTAGCTTTGAGTTACTGGAAGTTAACGTGCACGCTAAACGTCTGTGAAATGTCTTCTAAATCACTCCAGGGGTGTTATCAGGTTACAAAACACTGTTTCCAGTTTTAGAAGTGTTTATTTTTCGCTAGCTTTTACATAATATATGACAAAAGGTTATATTTAAACAGAAATGAAATGGTTAGCAGCTAGCTAGATCAGGAAGTGATGTCACCACACTAACGTCCGCTAGATGTTTTAAATCACTCCACAGGTGTTATCAGGTTACAAAAACAGCGTTTCCAGTTTTACAAATGTTTATTTCTCATTAGCTTTTATATGATATATGACAAAAGGTTATATTTAAACAGAATTGAAGCAGTTAGCAGCTAGCTAGATCAGGAAATGATGTCACCACACTAACGTCCGCTAGATGTTTTAAATCACGCCACAGGCATTATCAGGTTACAAAAACAGCGTTTCAAGTTTTACAAATGTTTATTTCTCATTAGCTTTTATATGACAAAAGGTTATATTTAAACAGAAATGAAGTGGTTAGCAGCTAACTAGACCAGGAAGTGACGTCACCATGCTAATGTCCACAAGAGCATACCACAAAAATAGGAACAGAATGCGACTTTTTTAACATCTTAAAATACGTGCAGGTTAGCCATCTTTGAACTTGTCCAAGGTCTGTGTTCCAAGAATGTTCCCTGTGAATTTGAAGACTGACAGTAATAGGACTGGACTTATGCTGAGCACAGACAGATGGATGGACGGATGCAAAGTCTTCGCAATACCAGATGCCCATATGTGATGGTCATCTGGTAAAAAAAAAAAAAAGTGTTAAACATTGCAGCCACTCTGAGCTTCGAATGTATGTAGATAAGTATCCATCATCTTTCTGTACGTCACTTAATCAGATCATTATTTGGACTTTGCTGCTGGAGGACTCTGTTATTGATGGTTAAAGGATTCATGAGTGTCCTGGCTGCGAGCGTCTCCGTCCTTTTTCTTTTTTTTATTTGAAGCCTTTCTGCTTTCCTGCTAAGTGTCACTGCTCAAATTGTCCGTGGAAGAAGTGGCAGACTGATCCGCAAAAAAAGGCCGTGGATTTAGTTTGTGTTTTCTAGCTCCTCGGTGCTTTGTCAGTGTAATCCACTCTGACAGACCCGTAGGTTTGCCCCACCCCCCGTAAGGCGGCTTCTCCCTGCAGAGCAACGTTTGAGTTTTACCACAGCGTGTTCTTGGTTGACAGAAATGGAGCAGGGATGATGATTTCTGCAGAAATGCAGTAATTAGTAGTGAACAGCTTGACACAGGTGTGTGTGTGTGACAGGGTGGAGAGCGGCACTGCAAAGGTCTGTGGCTTTCCTCTGATGTTCATGCTTGACTATTTCACCCACAGGCAAATACTCTGCTGCTACGTTTAACTGTTTCACATTCAGCTGCAGGCAAGTAGTCGGTTCTTTTGTACGGTGCACAAAAGTATTTACCAACTTGGAATAGTTTTTGTTGTGTGTGTTTTCTTTGTTTTTTTTTTTGTTTGTTTTTTTTAAGAACAGGTTCTTGATGTGTAACAATTTTTTTTCTTTCTTCAAAATGCACGCACGCACACAAACACACACACACACACACACGCACGCACACACAATATACTGTAATATAGTGATTCCCAAAGTGTGGACCACAGCCCCCTCATGAGCCATAAAGGTACTGCAGGTGAGCTGTGAGAGATCACTGGAAAAAAAGGAAATTATCTTATTTTCAACTTCATAATTTAAAAAAATACACATTTTATGAATATTTTTTAATGTAATCAGAAGTTATAAAACAAAACCACTTTCACTCACTCACTCATTTTCAAATGAAAGTGGTTTTGTCTCAGGAGATCTCTTGGAGTCGAGATAATTGGTAATTAAGAAATGGAAAGACGAGTGTCTGAGAATAGATCATTCTTAAAATCAGAGCAAGGACATGAGTGACAGAGACCACCAAGAGAATGGACAGCTGTAAAGGTGTTACACACTCCAGTGACTCAGACTGGAGAGACTTCATCAAACAAATGTTGCCTGGATGCTTGATTGTGGCTTTATAGTAATGTGGCAAACCATCTGATATCTGAGCTACAGCTTCTCCAGAAATTCCATGAAGAAAACTTAAACCTTTTTTGTTTCTGAGGTGTGTGTGTGTGTGTGTGTGTGTGTGTGTGTGTGTGTGTGTGTGTGTGTGTGTGTGTGTGTGTGTGTGTGTGTGTGTGTGTGTGTGTGTGTGTGTGTGTGTGTGTGTGTGTGTGTGTGTGTGTGTGAGAGAGAGACATCATAAGCACCATCCTGACTGTGAAGCTTGGTGGTGGCAGCATCATGTTGTGGGGATGCTTCTCTGCTGCAGGTCCTAGAAGACGTCTGAGCTGCAAATGAATCAAAGCTCTGAGACGTCCTGCAGTTCTCAAGAAACCTGCTGCATGGAGAGGATTTGTTTTCCCTCAAGACGGTGGTGCCGTGCATGAAAATTACATACGGATGGTTTGAAAACAACTGTGTTGACGTCCCGCAGGGGCCAAGTCAGAATCCAGTGGAGAATTTGTGGCCGAAGCTGGAAAACAGCTGTTAAGCCTCATTTGGAGCCGCGTGTCAAAGGCAGAAAGACAGAAGCACTGTGTCGACCCGGAGGCTTGTCCGTGCTGGCGCTTGTCCCTGGATTAGTTGAATGGCAGAGTTTTAAAAGGTGACAGAGAAAAGTCGAATATTGAATATTTCCACTATCAACTTTTGTTTTACCGTTTTTATTAAATTAGATAATGTTGACATTGATGATTCGCACATTGTTAAAAATAGTGAAATTATTCAACTTTCTGAATCAAATAAAGCACGAAATGCCCCATTTGAGGTTTTTGTACTCTGTACAGGTTGAGGTGTGTCGACGTCGCTGTCTGGGGGAGTTGTGGGATTTCTGTGCTTGCGGATCATCTTGAGCTGCAGAAATGTTTCACAGTTTGCTGCTGGAGCTTCAGTCAATTGAAGCCGAAGCTTTGTAACTCATTAGATAATGTGCAGTGCATCTGTTCTTCATTAAGTGTGAAGTAATTTGCATTTTAAATGTGACACCCTTCCAGCTATCAAAGCTTTTGTCAACATATCGTGCTCAGGACTATTAGTGTCGATGCTGCTGTCAAACGCAGGAGGAGTTTTATTAAATGCTTCCATCTCCAAGAATTTTAGGCAGATGTGAAAGAAATTGTGCAGCACACGTGGTTGTTTTCAGCCGGATGTTAACAGCATGTTCCTCTGAGACTGTTTGTGAAATATTTGTCTTACAAGAAAAGTGTGATGTGTTAATTTTTTTTTCTCCTATTTTTTGTAAATCTACGTATAGTTAAATGCGTATTAGTCAAAATCTGATGATGCCCAGTGTTCTCCTTTTACCCCTAACCCTTCTTAGATTACAAAAAAGTGTACCTAATTATTTGGTTTTATAAGTTTGAATCAAGATCATATTTATTTTCTGCTATTTTTATATCAATTCAAAAGTAAGGCCAAAATACAGAAAAATGTGCTGTTTTGTTAATAGTACAAACATCACTGCCTTGATGGCAGTGTTGTATAGTAAAGAAGTAAAAATACTTCACTACTGTACTTAAGTACGTTTTGGGAGACTTTATACTTGTTTTTTTTTTAATTCAGCTTACTTTCACTTTTACTTCACTACATTTCTGACCTTAATTGCATACTTCTTCTCCGATACATTTTCTATGTGCCATGCCGTTACTCGTTACAAAAAAAAACACACACGAAAAAAGTTGTTTTCATCCAGACACACCACTGATTACTATTGACTGCAACGAAGTCAGGCCGATTTGTCATGAGGCATGTAGGCTTTTTTTGCAGTTGCACATTTGTTTGTCAGTAAAATGATAATTTCTCTACATTGATTACAGACCTGCAGCGGGTCTGTAATCAACTTTTCTGCAGCGCGGCTTTGCTTGGAACCTTGAACCAATCGAAGCAGTGATTCGCAGATTGAAGCAGTGATTCGCAGATTGAAGCAGTGATTCGCAGATTGAAGCAGTGATTCGCAGATTGAAGCAGTGATTCACAGATTGAAGCAGTGCTTCACAGGTCGAAGCAGTGCTTCACAGGTCGAAGCAGTGCTTCAATCTACGATTTGTGGATTTTATTTCACTTTATCCTAATTTATTCCCGCTAAAACCCTGAAGAGCATATGTGTGTGAGTAATATTTAATGTTTTTATGTTAAACTGACCTGTTATGGTCTTCTGAAACAGTTAATAGTTGATGTATTTTATAAGTTAAAAACGGGACCGATGCTAATGCATTAGCCTGTCTATGGCGTTTTCAGCGTTAAAGTTAGCATTAAGCTGTTTGCATCAGCATGTTTGTGTTTTTGTTTTCTGTATAATTAATGGCTCAGCGGTCGTTGTCGTAAAAGAGTCAAATTGTAATTTTTTTAAATTTATTTTTATTCATATATTATAGCAACAACAATAATATTCTACATAATATCAATCAATTCAATCAATCAATCAATTTTATTTATATAGCGCCAAATCACAACAAACAGTTGCCCCAAGGCGCTTTATATTGTAAGGCAAGGCCATACAATAATTACGTAAAAACCCCAACGGTCAAAACGACCCCCTGTGAGCAAGCACTTGGCGACAGTGGGAAGGAAAAACTCCCTTTTAACAGGAAGAAACCTCCAGCAGAACCAGGCTCAGGGAGGGGCAGTCTTCTGCTGGGACTGGTTGGGGCTGAGGGAGAGAACCAGGAAAAAGACATGCTGTGGAGGGGAGCAGAGATCGATCACTAATGATTAAATGCAGAGTGGTGCATACAGAGCAAAAAGAGAAAGAAACACTCAGTGCATCATGGGAACCCCCCAGCAGTCTCAGTCTATAGCAGCATAACTAAGGGATGGTTCAGGGTCACCTGATCCAGCCCTAACTATAAGCTTTAGCAAAAAGGAAAGTTTTAAGCCTAATCTTAAAAGTAGAGAGGGTGTCTGTCTCCCTGATCTAAATTGGGAGCTGGTTCCACAGGAGAGGAGCCTGAAAGCTGAAGGCTCTGCCTCCCATTCTACTCTTACAAACCCTAGGAACTACAAGTAAGCCTGCAGTCTGAGAGCAAAGCGCTCTATTGGGGTGATATGGTACTATGAGGTCCCTAAGATAAGATGGGACCTGATTATTCAAAACCTTATAAGTAAGAAGCAGAATTTTAAATTCTATTCTAGAATTAACAGGAAGCCAATGAAGAGAGGCCAATATGGGTGAGATATGCTCTCTCCTTCTAGTCCCCGTTAGTACTCTAGCTGCAGCATTTTGAATTAACTGAAGGCTTTTCAGGGAACTTTTAGGACAACTGTTGGGAAAGTGTAGGAACACGGACCCACAACAGGGGGCGCAAATGAACGGACAATGGAGAAAGTCAAATAACACTTTTACTGTTGTGAAACAAGCACAACCAACACAACCGATTACAATAATAGATAATAAAGCCGAATCACAAAGTTGTCCTGTGGGCAGGCTCGAAGATAGGAGACGTCTGTCCAAAGCAGAACCGGAACCACACGATTTCCTCCTCCACCGAACCCCGGGAATACTGGAGCCAAGTCCCGAACTCCCAGGTGGCCACTGCCTCCGCTTGTCGGATCCGGTACTGCTGGCGAGGAACAGAAACAGTCAGATGTGGGTGCGCCTGCACCCAGCAACACGTATGGTGGAAAAACCACCTCCACCTCTCGGCAGGAAAAACACTGTAGTGCAGGAATGTGAGTACTTATCCAAAATACAGTCTCCTGCTGTTCTTCTCTCTTTCTGTGTAAAGGCAAAAAAGTATTTTATGGTCAACAGATAATCTGTTTGGCTGGATACGTTACCTCCTTGGTAGAGCGATATCTCGGCAGAGAAGTGGAGATGACGTCTTGCAGATATACCACTGCGGATCAGATGATTGGTAACAGCTGTCGTAGGTGACAGCTGTCACCCCGGCTGCTCCTGTGAGATGGCAGCGCCCTCTGGTGCCTGGAGCCCGCACTCCAGGCAGGGTGCCCAATGGGGGTGGTGGGCCAGCAGTACCTCCTCTTCAGTGGCCCACACAACAACCTGATAATAATGAATTACAGTAGTCCAGCCTAGAGGAAATAAATGCATGAATTAGTTTTTCAGCATCATTCTGAGACAAGACCTTTCTAATTTTAGAGATATTGCGTAAATGCAAAAAAGCAGTCCTACATATTTGTTTAATATGCGCATTGAATGACATATCCTGATCAAAAATGACTCCAAGATTTCTCACAGTATTACTAGAGGTCAGGGTAATGCCATCCAGAGTAAGGATCTGGTTAGACACCATGTTTCTAAGATTTGTGGGGCCAAGTACAATAACTTCAGTTTTATCTGAGTTTAAAAGCAGGAAATTAGAGGTCATCCATGTCTTTATGTCTGTAAGACAATCCTGCAGTTTAGCTAATTGGTGTGTGTCCTCTGGCTTCATGGATAGATAAAGCTGGGTATCATCTGTGTAACAATGAAAATTTAAGCAATGCTGTCTAATAAAACTGCCTAAGGGAAGCATGTATAAAGTGAATAAAATTGGTCCTAGCACAGAACCTTGTGGAACTCCATAATTAACCTTAGTCTGTGAAGAAGATTCCCCATTTACATGAACAAATTGTAATCTATTAGAAAAATATGATTCAAACCACCGCAGCGCAGTGCCTTTAATACCTATGGCATGCTCTAATCTCTGTAATAAAATGTTATGGTCAACAGTATCAAAAGCAACACTGAGGTCTAACAGAACAAGCACAGAGATGAGTCCACTGTCTGAGGCCATAAGAAGATCATTTGTAACCTTCACTAATGCTGTTTCTGTACTATGATGAATTCTAAAACCTGACTGAAACTCTTCAAATAGACCATTCCTCTGCAGATGATCAGTTAGCTGTTTTACAACTACCCTTTCAAGAATTTTTGAGAGAAAAGGAAGGTTGGAGATTGGCCTATAATTAGCTAAGATAGCCAGGTCAAGTGATGGCTTTTTAAGTAATGGTTTAATTACTGCCACCTTAAAAGCCTGTGGTACATAGCCAACTAATAAAGATAGATTGATCATATTTAAGATCAAAGCATTAAATAATGGTAGGGCTTCCTTGAGCAGCCTGGCAGGAATGGGGTCTAATAGACATGTTGATGGTTTGGAGGAAGTAACTAATGAAAATAACTCAGACAGAACAATTGGAGAGAAAGAGTCTAACCAAATACCGGCATCACTGAAAGCAGCCAAAGAGAACAATATGTCTTTGGGATGGTTCTGAGTAATTTTTTCTCTAATAGTTAAAATTTTATTAGCAAAGAAAGTCATGAAGTCATTACTAGTTAAAGGAATACTCGGCTCAATAGAGCTCTGACTCTTTGTCAGCCTGGCTACAGTGCTGAAAAGAAACCTGGGGGGGTTCTTATTTTCTTCAATTAGTGATGAGTAGTAAGGTGTCCTAGCTTTATGGAGGGCTTTTTTATAGAGCAACAGACTCTTTTTCCAGGCTAAGTGAAGATCTTCTAAATTAGTGAGACGCCATTTCCTCTCCAACTTACGGGTTATCTGCTTTAAGCTGCGAGTTTGTGAGTTATACCACAGAGTCAGGCACTTCTGATTTAAAGCTCTCTTTTTCAGAGGAGCTACAGCATCCAAAGTTGTCTTCAATGAGGATGTAAAACTAGGAATAATAGAATAACAATAATAGACAATAATAGTCAATAATAATAGACTAATAATGTTATGATACAATTTTAGAGAAAGAGACAAAAAGAACCTAATGAAACAAAACGCAACAGAAAAGATAAAACCATGTAACAATGAAAATAAATAAATACATATAGAAATAAATGTTTCCTGTGAACACTTAGTGAGCAGCATACTCTCATTTAGGTTTTGAAACCTTGTTTCTGAAGTGTCTTTGTGTGATGTGCACAATTTTCAGTACTTTGACTAATACTACCAGTCATTTACAAGCTAGATAAACTGTTATAAAAAAAAAAAAATCTGTCCATTTTTGATTAACATTTACTTGTACTTTTACTTTCAATACTTGAGTACATTTAGTTGTACATTACTTGTCATACTTAAGTACAATAAATACTAGATACTTTAAGACTTTTACTTGAGTAGCATTTCAATCAGTGACTTGAACTTCTACCAAAGTCATTTTTTTTTTAATGGGTATCTGTACTTTTACTTAAGTGTGATTTTTTTCCAGTACTTTATACAACACTGCTTGATGGAGAGAAAGAAGCTGTTTGCTTTTGCTGCATTCATGCAAAATCCTTTCAGCAGGGTTGTGTGGAGTTTTGACTGTTATTTGAGAGGGACAGGAAGAGACTCAACAGATTAGTCAGATGGGCTGGCTCTGTCCTGGAATGTACTCTGGACCCCATTGCGATGGTGGGTGAGAGGAGGATGTTAGCTAAGCTGACATCAATTATGGACAAACCCTCTTAGCCCTTACATGAGGCTGTGGGAGTCTTAAGGAGCTCCTTCAGTAGATTGCCGAACCCTCGGTGCAAAACATAACTCCTCCACAGGTCATTTATTCCAACTGCAGTCAGGCTGTATAATAACTCCAAAAATGTACGATTAACTACTTCTTCCGCCACCTTTTGTGCTTTATTACTTGCACAACTGTGCAATTTATCCTATGCAATAATTTTACCATATCTATACATGCTTATACTCAAATTTTATTTTTTACTTTTCTATTTATGCACTCACCAGCATGTAAATTACTACTGTATGACTCTTGCTGCTGCAACAAGTGATTTTCCCCACTGTGGGTTCAATAATTTTTATCTTGTCTTATGTGTTTTAGAACATAACCACTGTTAAGCAATCAGAAAGTAATTGTTTACTTCGTCAGTGCAGTCAATTCCTGTGCATAAACAATATCTCTCACTGACCCCATTTGCTTGGAATCTCGTCCAATCATCTCCCTCCCTTTCTTGTTATAAAAGCCTTTCTTTGGGGTTGTGTGGAGGTACGAGGGGATATCAAAAAGTTTTGAGCCTCAAACAGAATTTTTCAACATAGTCCCCTTCCAACTCCATACACTTGTTTCAGTCATTGATACCTGATTGATATAACTCAACATCTTGGTCCCCTAATCAGCCCTCCACTGCAGCAGTCAGCTCATCATCATCCTCAAATCTCTGTCCCCAAAGGTATTTTTTTCAGCCTGGGAAAGAGGTGGAAGTCACTAGGTCTGGAGAATAGGGTGGGTGAGGAAGACGTTCATAGCCACACTCACGCTCAACGTCCATGGCAACCTGGTTGGCGTTGTCCTGGTGAAGCAGAATGCCACAACTGACAGTGGAGAGTATGTCTCTTCCACACAGTGTTATCACTCAACAATTGAAGTGAGCAATATGATCCTACATGAAATAAGTAGCTAAGGCATTGATGTAGATGCAGGTGTGATGCACTGTCATATCCGACCGGGAAAAATGTCAAAACATTTTGACATCCCCTCATATGACCATGATAGTTTGGTTTTAGGACATCAGTCTGAAAGAGCAAACAGAAAATAACAGTTTACTTCTGTGACGTAGCAGATTTCTGCGCAGAAATGACCTCTGACCGCCACACCTGTTCCTAATCCATCATCAATCCACACTCCACTAACCATCCAGCGGGTGGCAGTGTTCAGGAAGCGCCAGTCAGGTCTGTAGGATAGTACATAAGCAAACCCGGAGTGGGTTATTTTTAGGGTGTGCATCAAGTTAACTTAACCACTAGCTGTGACGGTAACCAACAACAGTCTTAAATGCAGTTAGTATCAACCACACTTTGTTTTCTTTAATGTCATCTGTTAATCAGCAGTTGTGCCAAATGAACATTATCCAGAAGTGGTTAAAAAAGGTTCTGTCTGTATTCTGAGACTGGTAACAGATGTAGCCTGAATGACTTAAATTTAGATCCAACCGTGCTCACTACATCAGAGTGATGTGTTCAGAGTCACTTTCTACATCTGATTTTAGCTGCTTTTCTGTCGAAATGATCAAAACTTAAGGTTCCCTGCATAATTGGAGTTCTCAAAGTTGCATGAGTGAAGCATCCTGGTTTGTGATGTACCTGTGTGTCCACAATCGGACAGCAAGCCCAGAGGGGCCTCGGTCCTAATTTGAGTGGAAAAGAAAAAAGGGGGGGGGGGGCATTAAAGGGGGAACTGAGAACTTCTTGGTCTGGACAGATTTTCCACACAATGACATATAGTGTGCATTTTTTTTTACTGATTGATGTAAATGAAGTCCAAGACATATTCAGGGACTCTGTAATGTTCATGCATTCAAAATGTGGTAAAAGTGATGACTTTATATGTGATAAATAAGCATAAGTTAATTAAATTCAAGCTTGACTTTGAATTTGGTGGCTGCTGAAACAAGCTGGAATGGGGGAGAAGAAAAGTCCAGGAGAGAACCTGCAGAAGACTGCCTTTTCTGAGTGTGACTATTATTCATCACGCTAAGAACAAACCCTGCTGTTAAGTTTTAATGTTTCTAAAAAAAGAGTCCTCAGTCCGTGTCTTTCATCTGGGCTACATCCTCATCCCTGTGTACATGTATTCCTCACAGGCTCTGTTGCCCCCTTCGCCCTCAGCTAATGAACCAAAGTATGAGAAGCGCTGGCTGGACGCCGTCTGCGTGCCCTTGTTGATGGCCAGAGTCTCCAGATACAAAGCTGGTACCGATAAATTAAGGTAAGCTTAATCCGGCGTGATATAATTCACCTCCTAGGCGCACGGTTCACTGAGCACAGCTGTTGTCTGAGCAAGCGCTTTTCATTTTGGCAAGAGGATGTTAATGGCAATATCTATGCACGGGCATAAACAGCTTAAAAGGTCACCGCGGCTGTGACGCCATGGCTCTGAAGGTGCGACTGGGAACGCTGGTCGAACTTGTAAATGCCTTTGATGATTGCATCTGCCCTTTTCTATTGATTTTCATGCAAATACTAGTTTGAAACTGTGTTGCTGATATTCCTCTTCAAACCGCCATCGTTCACCAAGTTTTACTTCCACATGAGGTAGAGAATATTACACAAACATTTAAAAAAAAAAAGCCTTTTGTCATGTTGTTCACATGCACAGTAACTCACTGATAAATGTGTTTAAGGTCACAACATATCTAATAATCTCTCTTTTTGTGGACACTATTTGAATCTTTTTAAATGATGTGTTAAATGTGTAATCAGTTTTATCTTCCACTACTACAGTGTAGAAAAATTACGTCATACTTTCATACCATCTGTTCATTCACTCATCTGTCTGGGTCTTATTTTGCAAGGCACAGTATTAAACTAGTGAACTTTCTCAGAACAAATCAGGGCTGTATTTCAAACGAGAGTCGAAAAACACTGACACTTGTTTGCGTAATTCAATATTGCATTAAATTCTCCAAAAACATACTTTTTCCAAAGGGAGCTCTTTGAATGTTACACCACTCTCTCACTACTACACAAGGGCGCAATTTAGGACTAGAAATTGATGGGGACAAAGTGTAAGGCCCGCAGGGACAAAGCCCATAGACATCTTACAATGTCTTGTACTACATAAAAACAGGAACACAGTGATCTGTTACCATGTAACACTCGTAAGGAATATAGTGGGTTTGTGTGAGACATTGCTGAAGCCGAGTGTGCACTTGCCATAACTTCTTTACCTGGTTTTGCTGATCTTTGCATTGCCAAGGAAGCAAGGCTGTGCTGTAGGAGCAGCTCTTGTGTAGAAGTCAAGGCTAAATTGAGTTTTACATGTAGTTTATTTGAGGTTTTGGTTTTATGTTTTTGTTAATTTAGTTGAAAAGGTAATCTTCAGACTGATGAGTGCACTTCGATTTGTCTCATTGTGATGTGAGTGACCATCAACCAGACAAGAAGCAATAAAAAGATAACATTTCCAGTTTCCTGAGTGTGGCATCTTTGTTTAATTCAGCCAGAGAATTTTTGCCATTTTTGCTTGTTTAATTAAACACTTTATTCTCATAAAATCACTATTTTAGTCCTAAAATCCAGCCTTATTTTAAAAGTTTAGTTTTGACTTCATTTAAATAATATTTTATGATGATTTATAATTACTGTCTCATGTTTGTCACAAGGGTTTCTCTATTAGAGGAAAATTTCAAGCAAACTCGATGTGCATAAAGGAATTTTTTTTTTATTTTATTTTATTTTTTAAGCGACCTGAAGTACTTTTACCTTTTGTTGTGCGTCAGGTGTTGAAGTTCTAAATTGCAGTTCTCTGATGATAAATGCACAGCAGGACTCTCTTGCATGCAGGTAATTAATCACAGCTATTAAACTAGTTTGTCGGACACTTTGAGTGTTGTCTAATTTTAAGCCCTTTGAGGTTGACAAAGACGACGAAATTGTCTCCAGCTCGGCAACACTTTAGCCGGTAGGAATAACTGGACACAGAGCATCAAATCTTTTTAAAAAAAAAAAATTATCATGTGGATTAACACGCTTGTTGTGCAATTTTTAAAATACCATAATGTGGGTAATTTTAAGGGGGAGCAAAAATGAAAATGAGAGCAGCACTCTTGAGAGCCCACACGTCTACCAGATACTGTGAGGTTATTAAAAACACTCACAGGTTTACACCTGTTCAGCTGCTCGTTAAATATCTGACCAGCCAATCATGTGGTAGAAACTCAAGGACAAGAGGATCTGCTCGAATTTGAACCACCAGTGTATGCTCCTAGATCTGACCTGACTTGACTTGAACAGGTGTTTCCTGTCTCCTGATTGGTTGAGCACACCAGACTTTGGGGGAGGTGAGACCACAGGCTCCTCTGTTCAAAGAAAATCACTAAGAGCCCTTGGGCAAGGTCCTTAATCTCCGAGTTGCTCCCGGTGTGCAGTGGGTGCCTTGTGTGGCAGCACCCTGACATCAGAGTGAATGTGAGGCATTATTGTAAAGCACTTTGAGTGTCTGATGCAGATGGAAAAGTATATAAATGCAGTCCATTTACTATTTACTTTGTTAGTTACCAGTGGGCGGAGCTTGGAGAGTTGCAAAACACACCAGACAGGAGGAGCTTGTGATAATAAAATGATTTCCTGGAAGACATGTCCTGCAGGTGGCAGACGGCTCTATCTGAACAAATGTTTTGTATTGATCTGGTGCATTGACGTTCACCAACGTCTGATTATTTTATCTTCATTAAACCTGGTGAGCTGTAAGGTAACAGCATTTGTTGCTCTTGAGTTCTCTTGTTAACATATTGGACGATGTGGACTCATTTATTAACTCGCCACGTTTTACACGACTTTTACACTGAGGAATTATTGTCCGGATCAATGAAATTGTAGCTTGTGAGATAAAGTAATTAAAATTCTGAGGAGGAAACATGCAGCACAGTTTTCTCTGTAAACTTTGGATATTTAATATTATTTTGTTTAAAGAACAGAGACCATTAAGGCGATATTGATTATAGATTTTTAATTGTACTTGATATTTGATGACGAATTGCTTGTGCGATACTGAATAAAATATATTTACAGTTGGAGGTTGGCACACTAATCCCAGCGACGCCGTACAGGATGAAGGATTGCAGAATTCAATCGATAAAAAGCCTCGAGCAAGTGAGCACATCGATGGTGGAGCTGACGCTGTAAAACATCAGTCATCAGAAGTCACAAATACAGATCAGATCGGTGAGGGACTCGTATGCAGAAATGTGCTTTTCCAGATGTTGCTCTACGGGGTCACCACATCTGGTCTAAGTAACGCGACCCGCTAAGGTTCTTACCTGTTCAGCTTCACACCGACTTCCCCAAATATAACTGCTTGCAATACTCAAAATTGTTGCATCATGTAAAAGTTTCCCATCAACTCCATTAAATTACTTGGCGCTTTGTTGCATAACGAGCGTTGCTTTTTGTCTCTGACACTTCCCGTCGCTCTGCTCGGCACATCTTGCAGAATGCCTGGGTTTCGCCAGTGCAACGTTTTGGCGACACGTCCTTCTCACATGCTCTGGGGTCTGTGCTGTTTTCTCTTTTTGTTTTGTGAGGTGAACGGCATGTCAGCAATCCTGTTAGCTACCCTGACGGGTGGATCTATAAGGCGGCGCTCTGATAGCGTGCTGCATCAGATGGGACCAATTAGACAATATTGACAAATCCCCCAAAAGGCCAACAAATGAGTGTCTGTCTAGACCACCGTTTCTCGACCCTGGTCCTCTGGGAATGCACCGTGCAGGTTTTCCCTCTCTCCTCGTTCAACCCACTGCTGAATACCACAGTCAGGTGTGTTTAAGGCGCCACCTGATGGTGTTAATCAGGTCCGAGTAGGACGGCTTCAGGCTAAACACTTAGAGCTGAGCTAGATAAGAACACAGACTTTGAAAATGGGCTGCTCCATTTTAAAACCCAATCTATGCACACCCCATCTCCTATAGTAAGATAGTAGGTGCCACCAGTTCTCCAAAAATCTGTTTAGATCTGAACCATAGACAGCATAAATACTGAGCAAATCCTCTGTAGCATCACTTGTAGGTTTTCTGAAAAGCAACCTTGAATTTCAAAAGAGGCAACTCCAAATGTTGCCATCTTGCCAGTGTGCAACTCCCAGCCACCTCATAAATGGGTAAAGTGGTGGAGCCTGGGCAAGACTGGCATGGCCTACGTGAGATGAATGGAGCCCAACTCACAAACCCATCTCTGTGCTCCCAAACAAGCTAAAGCTAACAGGCTAACTTCAGTTCAGTGTTTGATTAATGTATATTTTTGAGGAGTGGGTGGTGGTTTTCATAATGGGTGGTTTGGTGCAGGTATAACAAAGAATGACTACCGTAATGCCTCAGTTACAGTTGCACCATCAGTGGATCTAATGTCAACGAGCTCCTGACACCTGCTAATTACTGCTAATTGCGTTAACATACTAAAGAAAATAGTAAAACAGAAATACTGAAGCACAGACATCTTAGATGTTCCATTAGTACATTTAACCCAACAGCTAGCCCTATTATGTCAGATATTTGTATTTAACAATGCTCAGAAATGATGGACAGGGTCGAACCACCCCAGCTAGTAGCCACTGCTAGCGGACCACGGAGTTTGGACTTTTCCCTTAAAATAACTTGTAGCTAGATGAGTTATTAAAAAAAAAAGAATAAAATTTAAAAATGTACAGTTGTCGTGAAGGGGGCAACTCGCTGTAGAGCCTAAAACCATTTTGGGTGCCACGCTGTAAAAATGTTTATTTCTGCCGTAAATTCTGACATTTTAACATGGGCTGCTACAGAGACTGACTTTTTAGAACCTGCCTCCAGTGTTCAAGGACCTGAAAGATTTAGAATTTCCATGTTTGCTTCATCTGGGCAATAATGCATATGCAGGGAACCTATAATTTAAAATCTAATAATGACCTCTAATTAACTCTTGTATCAACATCTGAATGCTTTATTTTTCCAACAGTTTCATAAAAATGGTTTCATAAAACAAACATGATTAAAAAGCTCACGTAGACAGAACGTACTTGAACAGCTTGTACAGAAATACAGAAATAAAGACAAATCCAACATGAGGCAGAGTGCCAGAAGCTGGTTTGTGGTTTCATTTTAAAAAATGTGTGACAGCTGTGTCATTGTGTTGAAAGCAAATGAAATCAAGAAATCTACCCGCAAACAAAGGTGTCACAAAGACCGTCAGGTGTGGCACTAGTTAATCCTATGACAACTCCCAGTTCACGACAGACAAACCGCCATAGGATTTCTCGCAGTGACGGAGTGACGTGACCGTGACTTTGTCCTGCCTCATCACTTCACGAGGTGCCAAATGCCCTGTGCAGGTTTTAGAAACATTAGTTCATAAAGAAACCAAACACTCACAACATGGCATTGCTAAGGCTCCTAAAAAAAAAAAAAAAAAAAAAAAAACTATTACAAATGTATTTATTTATTTATAAATTCCGAGTACAAGGAGGTGGTGGCATCTTTGCTGCTGGAACAGCAGTCTGTCAACCGCCATAAGTTAACTCCAAGATTTCAGATGTGCAAAATACAGACACGTGTCAGCAGCCTTAATAAAAAATAGATAAAAACGACGTGTTCGTATACACTCAATCAATCAATCAATCAATCAACTTTTTTCTTATATAGCGCCAAATCACAACAAACAGTTGCCCCAAGGCGCTCCAAAAAACTCTTAAAAAACTGTAACTGTGCTCTCCCTAATGTTTTTGGTGAAACATTTTTACACTTACAAATATTGAGTAAATGAAAAAGCTGTGAAATCATTTAAATAGAGCTGATCTTTGTAAATATATCAGTTCAATTAGTCCTTCCCAAATATTCTGAATGTAATTTACCAAACAAATTAAGGATATTTCAAAAATGTAATTTGTTAACCAAATGCTAATTTATTTCAATGACAGATTTACTAACCGTTAACAGCCATTTCATTTGGTGAATCCAGCTCAATCAAATGAATGTGTTTTAGAGATTTCAGCGTTGCTGTTTCTTAAAGTGTAAAGCCACTGAATCACTTGCTGGAGGGGACGGTGTTTGTGTGACTTTATCTGTCCGGTTTAACTTAAGTGAACATGACTCGAGGTGGAAAAGAAAAAAAAAAAGACCCCCCCCCCCCCAAAAAAAAGGAAATGTGTCAAAACATATTTTTATACTGGAATCAGTAGGTTCAAAGATGAAATAAGAACATTGACACGATAAATAATGACGTGTTATCGTTTTACCGATCAGAGATTTGCCGACTGTGGAATCCGCTCAACGGCTGTTCTGCGCGCTCCCGACACAGGAGAAACCGATTATTTCAGGGGAACTGAATTGCGTACAACACCGGAATATTCCACCTGTTTCTTGATGAGACTGATTGAGCGTCTGTTTCCGCTTCCCAATGATTTGCCCGCCTGTATCCAAAATGGCGACCACGCCTCCTTGCCGGGACACAGCTTTTAACTCACCTTGAGATGTTGGTTCTTATTATTTATTGTTTTAACTGTGGTTCATTTATTTTTTATATGTATTTTAACTTGCTTGTTCTTATTTGTGTACAGCACTTTGGTCATTGGCATTGATTTTAAAGCATTTTATAAATAAACTGAGACTGCGGACTCGAGTTCTTATATATTGACCTCTGTGGATAGGCTCCAGCCAACTTGTGATCCTTAATTGGAGTAAGTGGGTATAGAAAATTAATTGGGGGTGGGGGGGGGGGGGCTGATAAAGGCATTCCTTAATTTTTTAGAATTGTTCTTTGATTTGTTCCTTCTTGAACTCACAATTTAAGGATTCAGCAGCTTGTAATCTGCCATGACTAGTAACGGAGGAATTCGTAGGCATGTGTTGTGTCAATAACAATGTCACACGAACACTGAGCAGAGATGAACCCGTTGCTTCCATCGTCAGCCAAGTTTTCCTGGCGTGGCCAACATGTCAGACCAGATACTCAATGTGACACTGACTCATCCACAACCTCTGTTCAAGATGTCAAACCAGGTGTCTTTAAAAGGAAAAGAGCCTTGCCAATTAATAAGGTGGTGACAAATGTTTTAATTGCTGTTGTGTAACAGAGATGTCTTCAAGCTCGAAAGGATCTTGAGCATTTTGGGGCCATGGGCCACATATGCATGCTGGCTATATCATAACATATTATAACATAACATATTATGCATCTAATGTTTTACAGTTATGAGTGCAGTATGCAGTTGTGCACTCGGCTCCTGTCATCGCTGTACATCTGGGAGTTGATGTGGAATAGTTTTCACCGCTTATATAGTTATCATGTTACAGGATAACGCAGGTCATGGAAAATGATTTGACTGGTTCATGAAATGATCTGGGTAAAACGGAAACGTAAAACAGAAATATGTTTTAGAGCAGGGGTAGGCAACCTGTTCCAGAAAGAGCCATGAGGGTGCAGGTTTTCTTTGCAGCCACTGACTCCACCAGGTGATTTTACTGATTAATATCACTTTGAGCAGATGGAATCAGTTAATCAGTGAAATCACCTGGTGGAGTCAGTGGCTGCAAAGAAAACCTGCACCCTCATGGCTCTTTCTGGAACAGGTTGCCTACCCCTGTTTTAGAGTGTTGGCTGCTTATGAAAGTGCACTGCATTCACTGGATTAAAAAATAGACATCTTATTTCGTAATTACGAGATCAGGACATTGACCACTGCTTGGCTCAGAACCGCATACTGCACATCCACAAAGAAAACATCTTTATGGAATTCCATTGGTTCCAAGCCCTCAATAAAGACTGGCGTGAGAATTCCAGCATCATAATTAAAAATAGGCTGAGTTGTACCCTCAAACAGTGCGCTGTGATCAAACACAAAGTCTGGATTTCCCTCTAAGGTGTTGCTGGATGAATGAAATTCCTCCAGGGAGGAGCACGGCGCACCCAGACTGACATGCGCCCGGGGGGGAAAGTCATTCATTTATGCTAACATCACGGTATCTAAAAGATGACATTTTCAACATACATGAACGATCCACGATGAATGGCTGCTTTAAGGTCCTCACCTTGTTCACGTTGTCACGTGCAGCCTGAAAATAAACTTAAATTGTACATTAATAAAAAAAAAACCAAAACCTGTTTCTTCATTGTGTTTATCGGTGGATCGCTAAACAGCTTTTGCGACCCACACTGCCACGTACTGTGTGGAGTTTGTGGAATCATGGCTTTAATTATTTTCAGTCAATACAAAACAAAATGTGAAACAATAAAAACGTACAATAACTATCTTTACATTATTAGAAAACGACACAAGTTTGATGGTGTTAGCACAGTGACTCAGCAGTTTAAAAAAAACATGACTGTCGGCTTACATCACGGAGGGTTTATCCCGTCTACACGTTTAATGTCTCAAGACATTAAATGTGGTCCCTCTCGTTGGCATTTTAACACGTTGATTTCCACAGATATTCTTTTATACACCACGATGCATGTTGACAGTTTCAAGGGACTTATTTATTTATTTTATTTCGTCTTGTCAGCTAGCGAACCTGTTGGGGAAGTTAGCGCGGTCTGAAAGCGTCGTACTCTCCAGAGATCCCATCTTTCAGTGAGGATTTTTGTGCTCGCTGAAGGTGGAAGAGCTGCTTTTTGACAAGCCTGTGACGCTGCACCGCCAGCTGTCAGCTCCTTTGATTAATAATCCCATCATTCCCGGCTCTTCACTCGCTCACTTTTTATCCCTCCGTGCATTCCCGCGCACACTTGTTGGCCAAGGTTTTTGCATTAATTGAAAGGAACCTAATTGATCGTCTGTTGTAGATTCTCAGGTGTTTTAGTCAGTGTTTTGAACACAGACTGTCAAAACGGTGTGGAGATATTTCGACGTTCTATAGCTTCTTCAGTTCTGGATGTTATTAATGACTTTTGTAGCCTGATAAATCACAACACAGCGCTAATTTAGGTTGGACACATGAGCACAGAAAGAATTTCCACCCTTGTTAAAAGGGGGGAAAAACTGCAGCAGCATGCTTCCACTGGAGTTACTGGGTCAGTACACAGGCAGCAGAACATAAGATTTTAACAAGCTTATTGCAGATACAGTACGAAAATCACCAGAGGATTTGTTCAGAATGCTGACTTTGTAACATCTAACCTCAAGGAGCTATATTTGTGAGTCAGGGAGAGGTGTTTTTAAGAGTTCCTAACTCATTCTGTGTTTCTCTGTTTATCGACCTTCGCCTCGCGTACCCGCGCGGCTTCTCGCTGCTCCTCGTGTGCAGCCTTCAGAGTTTTTTTTTTTTTTTTTTTGTATTGTTTTGTTTTGCCTGATGCTGCACATCCAAAACTTGGATGAGTGGAATCAGATGAAAGTGCATTTGGCAGGTGCGCTTTTTGACCGTAATCTCTGAGGCTAAAAATGGCGCAAGCTCACCAACGTGCTGAAATTAAATGTGACAAAGTATCACATTAAGCTGATGAGTGTGAACTGCAGCCTTAAATGTTTCAAAAAGGGAAAGTTAATTGTGTCACGTGTGGGGGGGGCATGGATGTAATGTTTCCACCACTGGTGATATATGTTTCACTGAACAGGATTATTTCAGAGGCCTTGCAACTATTTTGCGATGTGCTTTAATACTGTGACACATTAAAACATCTATTTACAGAAACCTGGACATGCACCTGCTCAAATACAGTGAGTGAATTGATAAATGAATGAATGAGTCCATCCACTATAGATTTTAACATAACTCAAAAACAATGAATGCCATCATCTTTTAAGTAAGCAAATTAAAAGGGTACATTCCATATTTTCCAGACTATAAGTCGCAACGGGGTATTAGTTGCAGCTATCCAAAAATGCGTTATGAAGAAGGGAAAAAAGAGCACAAGACACACCGTAATATAAATCAGTTATGTTTGAAATAATGCTCCTGCTTCATGCAACAAGAAGCAAAATTTAATCGTCACATTATTCATTTATAACACGAATACTGCATTAGTCTGCAGAAGTGAACGGGTTAATTCATGTTATTGTACAAGCTGCAAAGAACTAAAGAGTAAAATGCTTCTTGGAGCTACTGAACAGATGAAACTGTTCATCGCTAAACAAAAGAATGTTAAATGTTTTAAAGCTACAATACATTTTTCAAGCATAATATTTAGCCTTACCTTTAGCCAAGCTCCTTCTCATTGTTATTCTGGCTGTTCCACAAAGTCCAAAGTGAAGTGCAGAGTCATCTGAAAGTTATTTTTCCTCTTTGCAGATCAATCTTCAATCTGCTGTCGAGACCCTGAGTGAATATAATGGAGAAGCTGAAGGGAAATACTGTTGTTTATTATTATCGTCATCATTATCATTAAAAAGTAAGTCCCTTCCGCGGCTCCCTTGTTTTCCACTCGGGGTTGCCACAACAGATCCAAGGTGGATCTACAGGTTGTTTTGGCACAAGTTTTACACTGGATGCCCTTCATGATGCAACTCCACATTACATGGGGAAATGTGGCAGCATTGAGGTTTGAAATGGGAACCTTCCACAATGAAAACAAGTACACTGTCCACTTAGCCACCACCCCTCCCATTTATCATTATCATTATTATTATTATTAATAAGGTTTTAAGCTTTTCAGTACAGAGGGTTCCTGGTTCAAACCCCACCGCTGCTACATTCCTCCATGTAATGTGGAGTTGCATCAGGAAGGGCATCCGGTGTAAAACTTGTGCCAATTCAACATGCAGATCCACATTGAATTTGCTGTGGCGACCCCAAGTGCAAACAAGGGAACAGCCAAAGGGTCTTACTTACTTTTTACTCAGCTGAATGATCCATAGTGATTTACTAACAATGTGTATGTTACTAATGTCTTTGTCATTTTGTTTACACAATGAGAACCTAGCGTGCATGTCTCTCCACTGACTGTCTCCAGTTTGGACCAGATCCAGACGTGTTATTAACCTTCAGGCATAGTCGGCATGTGTTGATGTGGTTACTGCTCTACTTAGGCATGCTGAGTTAGCACACACACAAGGCAATAATGTGTTGTTTATTTTGTCTTCTTGGTGGGTTTGGTTGATGCAGATGTGATTAAAAAAAAAAATGGAAGTGTCTGTGTGAAGACACCGCGGTGCTGTAAAATATGTAAATGGTAAATGGACTGCATTTATATAGCGCTGTTCCATCTGCATCAAACGCTCAACGCGCTTTACAATAATGCCTCACATTCACCCCGATGTCAGGGTGCTGCCATACAAGGTGCTCACTACACATTGGGAGCAACTAGGGGATTAAGGACCTTGCCCAAGGGCCCTTAGTGATTTTCAAGTCAGGCTGGGATTTGAACTGAGGATGCTCTGGTCTCAAGCCCACTGCTTTAAGCACTAGACCATCACCTCCCCTAAGTGATGAGCATCATAATGATTAAAAGCTGCTTCAACTGCACTGTGTGCAAAACCGTTTTGAAGCCTCGCCACCCTGATGTTGACCTTTGTCCTCCTCCAGGTCCAACTGTTTTGAAGTCTTTGCCTTGGATGGATCTCGCACCAATGTTCTCCAGTTTTGCACTGCAACAGAAAGCACAGATTGGCTCCAAGCAATATCGACAAATATCAATGACTTGACATTGGAGAATGTAAGTTTTTGTTGTTTGTTTGTTTGTTTTTTGAAAGGTAAAGCTTCAGCAAGATCAACTCGAGTGTTTATTGAAACTGAACCTGAACGCTACCCCCCACACCACCACCGAGTATAATGATCATCTGTCTGTCCACCGACCAGGTTTTGCCTGCAGTTTTTTTTGCTCACAGATCAGTCTTAAATCATGTTTATAGGAATATTTGTTTTTCAGTCGAGCAATTTGAGACATTTTTATGAGATGGGTGTTTTTGATCTTTTTTTAATGAGCTAATGCACATGTTTTAGCTTTATTTAAAAATGGTAATATTTGTTGTGTGACTGTCCACATACACATTTATTTGGATGGTGTTATGCATATACACACACACACACACTCACACAGTAACAGTTAACAAGGATTTGGGGTAAGTGCAGTTTGACTTAGCAGGATTACTCAAATTACAGTGAGGAAAATAAGTATTTGAACACCCTGCGGTTTTGCAAGTTCTCCCACTTAGAAATCATGGAGGGGTCTGAAATTTTCATCTTAGGTGCATGTCCACTGTGAGAGACATAATCTAAAAAAAAAATCCAGAAATCACAATGTATGATATTTTTTTAAATAATTTATTTGTATGTTACTGCTGCAAATACGTATTTGAACACCTACCAACCAGCAAGATTTCTGTCTCTCACAGACCTGTTAATTTTTCTTTAAGAAGCCCTCTTATTCTGCACTCTTTACCTGTATTAGTTGCACCTGTTTGAACTTGTTAGCTGTATAAAAGACACCTGACCACACACTCAATCACACTCCAACCTGTCCACCATAGCCAAGACCAAACAGCGGTCTAAGGACACCAGGGACAAAACTGTAGACCTGCACAAGGCTGGGATGGACTACAGGACAACAGGCAAGCAGCTTGGTAGAAGACAACAACTGTTATGATTATTTATTAGAAAGTGGAAGAAACACAAGATGACTGTCAGTCTCCCTCAGACTGGGATTCCATGCAAGATCTCACTTTGTGGGGTAAGGATGATTCTGAGAAAGCTCAGAACTACACAGGAGGACCTGGCCAATGACCTGAAGAGAGCTGGGACCACAGTCACAAATATTACATTAGTAACGCATGATACTGTCATGGTTTAAAATCCTGCAGGGCAGCAAGGTCTCCCTGCTCAAGCCAGCACATGTCCAGGCCTGTTTGAAGTTCACCAGTGACCATCTGGATGATCCAGAGGAGGCATGGGAGAAGGTCATGTGGTCAGATGAGACCAGAGTAGAGCTTTTTGGAATCACCTCCACTTACCATGTTTAGAGGATGAGAACAACCCCAAGAAAACCATCCCAACCGTGAAGCATGGGGGTGGAAACATCATGCTCTTCTGCAAAGAGGACAGGACGACTGCACCGTATTGAATGGAGGATGGATGGGGTCATGTATTGTGAGATTTTGGCAAACAACCTCCTTCCCTCAGTAAGAGCATTGAAGATGGGTCATGGCTGGGTCTTCCAGCATGACAATGACCCCAAACACACAGCCAGGGCAACTAAGGAGGGGCTCCCTAAGAAGCATTTCAAGGTCCTGGACTGCCCTGGCCAGTCTCCAGACCTGAACTCAATAGAAAATCTTTGGAGGGAGCTGAAACTCCAAACCTGAAAGATCTGCAGAAGATCTGTATGGAGGAGTGGTCCAAAATCCCTGCTACAGTGTGTGCAAACCTGGTGAAAAACTACAGGAAGCATTTGACCTCTGTAATTGCAAACAAAGGCTAATGTACCAAATATTAACATTGATTTTCACAGGTGTTCAAATACTTATTTGCAGCAGTAACATACAAATAAATTATTAAAAAATCATACATTGTGATTGCTGGATTTTTTTAGATTATGTCTCTCACAGTGGACATGCACCTAAGATGAAAATTTCAGACCCCTCCATGATTTCTAAGTGGGAGAACTTGCAAAATCGCAGGGTGTTCAAATACTTATTTTCCTCATTGTTATCCTCAAACATTAGATGAATAATTGATATAACAAAAAAAACAAAACAAAACCTACTTGTTTGTACAGCACTCTTTGGTGCAGATTGTACATGCAAAATGCTTTTACAATTAAATATAAATAATAGGGTGCTAAGAATATATGCAATTAAAATAAAATCGGCCACTCTAAATGTACATTTATTAATTTTCTACACCTACTTTTCCAATTACGGGTCACAATTTACAACAGCCAGCCTCACAAAAAAAAAAAAAAAAAAAAAAATCACTCACACAGAATTATCTCCTGCTGATTACTGGATCAACCTAACAGTGATGTATTGTACGCAAGTTATAGTTTATGTCTATGATAATAAATTTAAGCCTAGAAGCACTTTTTCTGTCCCTTTTGTAACACAGAGCACAGGCCGGCACTTAGGGCCCCTTCACACATAACACAAAAGACAGAGAAACCGGAAGAAAATCCACAAACCAAAAATTAAATGGGGAAGCATGAAACATTCCACCTGTTGTTGGGATGGACACACAGTCGAACAGGTGTGCACGATGTCACAGCAACTGTCTCGTGCACGCTAGTGTTCACATGCACGAATACAGTGTGAGCACGCGGAATGTCACACACACAGCAGCGGAGGGAAAAAACTAAAAAACACTTAATTCCTGTTATAAAGTGTGGATTTAGCCTCCATTTAGACGTACACCAGGAAGTAATACGTAAACATCGCAGGGGGACACGCCCACCTCTGTCAGCGGACCTCACAGAACAAAAAGGCTCTCTCTGTGTTGCTTTGTTCTGTGATTTTAATTTAGTGTAGGTATTATGTTTGTCCTGCATCTGTCTGATGTCTGTGTTTTTAATTTGACACCTTACGTTCAGTCACGTCCAGCTGTCAGTCGGCGGTCAGCTGACATGCGCCATATGTCTACAGCAAAGCATATGAGCAAAGCAATCAGACATGAATGAGTTCACACCTTCACCCTTATTTGTTTTATTTAATTTCCACTCGTTTTGTCTCTCATGTAAACTACAATTTATATGGTGGAAGTGACATCAGGCTTCACACCGTGCCGCACACTTAGATGCTGGCTGGTCCTCATGAGAGCATGAGTGTTTGCCCACACATGAGCATTGTGTGTTCTCCAGCTGAGTTGCAGTCCACAGCGGTCAGCTGTTCCAGCAGCGCACTGCGATGGACAGCGTCCAGATTCCGGGACCTTCAGCCACAGCTGACATTGTTGGATTCATGGTGTGTGTGCGGTTGGGAGATACACTCCACAAGCCATTTGTGTGTGTGTGGGTGGGGGGTGGTGGCATAGTCCCATCCATGTGTGTTGCTAGGTTACGCCACTTTTGTGTGGCACTTAGACACTTTTCACAGACAGGTCGAATGTGGTCGCCTGCTGTCTATCGTACCAGGACTGCCAATAGCCCCGCCTGTTCTAAGTGCCCAGTGAGTGGTGTTAGATATTCGTGTGCGACACTTGGCATTTGGCCGACACCTGCCGAGGGGGATCGAATGAGCATTCGCTGTCTTTCAGCCACTTGTGTGCACAAATGGTTGTGGCGAGTCGACAATTGTACGAGGCGTTTGAGGTGACTCAGATTTTTCACGAATGCAATGCAATCGTGTTATGTTATGTGTGAAGGGGCCCGTAAGGTCTTACAAGATCCACCAGTGAGAACAGTGCTTGTCCATTTAAGATTCTGAGTTAACAATAAAATAAAAAATCTGAATGAAATCTAAGGGCCTGTCCACACAGAGACGGGTTTAGGCATAGCCGCGTGCATTTTGTACTGTTTCAGCGTTTTGTCCACTTGCAGGTGGATTTACAGAGCTCAAAAATACTACTTTTAATCTCAAAATGGCGCCTTTGCGTTTTCATATGTGCAACCAATCCACAACTTTTGTGAAATGATGTCATAGCCCCACCTCTCTAACCTCAGCTGAATCCTGGCTGCAAGACGTCACATCTTTCACCGCTGGGTGTCTTGGGTACTGCACCTGAAACGCGTCCATTATATCGGTGTATTTGGATTGACATGATTCCCAGTCAACATTCTCTTGTAATTTAGGCGATTTATAATCCGGAGTGATGTTTGACTTGGTATGCAAATGCTCCACAGCCAAAGACTTCTGATAGAGGTGTGCAGCAACCCAGAAAACACATTCTAATAATCAATTCTAGATAAAACAAAAGTATATGCCAGTGTCTCTACATTAGCCGTGGACCAAAAAGGTCAAATCTTCACAGTATTCCATAAATGGAAAAACGGCGTTCTTTGCAATCTCCTGAATGTATAGGTCAAAGGTCAGTGTGGGATTGGAGGTCACCTCTAGATGATGGTGGTCACTGAACAAGTCGGAATCTGTCTGGACCAATCACTTATCAAGAGGAAGAAATCAATACATTCTGGGATCTGAAATTGGGTTCTTCCTTCTTTTAAGTCCTGACAGGATGGTTTTTTCAACATTTGGGCTTGTTTCACGTCCAATTTCCAGCCCGGTTTTGTGAAACGTATGTTATAATCCATTTTATTAAAAGTAATAAACCATTTGAATGTGATCTTTTATCCAAACGTATGATCTGGGTCTTTTTTTTTTTTTTTTTAACTATTCCACACACAGTAAGACGGGACGTTTGTCAGCACTCGGCTCTTGTTCTGCTCTCGGACTCGATATAGTTGGTCCTGTGTGCACTTGGCTGAAAGTCTCCATCATCTTCTCCAGATTTCACGTTGTGGCGGTGGAGATGTTGGAAGCCGTTGGTTGCTGTGTGCGCGCTCTGTGTTCTTTCTGTCAAACACTAATGGAGTCACGGCAGCGCCTCTCCCCCTCCCCTGACAAAACGATGCTCTCTTAGACCTAATTAATGACGGCTAAGTGCTCGTTCGCCGCGTGCACTTCTCCTCTCCGTCTCTCATTTCCTCCTCTTTCTCTTTGATTATCGTTCTGATGATGCAACGCAGGTTTTTTTCCTCCAAAGGAAACGTGCACACTGTACGTCCCCGCTTGTCGATTTTGCAGCTGCCTTTTTAAAAGTGTGATTAATTCATGCCTGAACCACCTAATTACGGACGTGGAGGGTGATTGCTAAATGGCCAATCAGGAAGTAATTGTGGCGCCTGCAAGGGAAAGCAGAACGTTTGTTATAAATGATCTACGAACTTTAAATAGACTTGGCGACACCCTTGGCGTTCCTCTTGTGTCTGTCACGTAGGTGTTGTGGGTGGCTGTCGTTTGCCATGTGCAGCCTTATTTATGCCACTTGGCTTGTTTGATGTTTAGATTGAAAGACTGTTTCATCCACGGCGCCACTCATTTCAGATTATACCTTCCTCACGAATGCCCCGACTTCATTATTACAAAAAAAAAATTACGTTAACAGTTGATAGTTAATAGTTCAGATCTAGAAATCATGTTTATTCCATTTTCAAATGAACTTTTTCCTCATGTGGTGTTGTGCAAAGGTTTTAGGCCAGAGAAGGTTTAGTGTTTAAAGGGGTGTTTTATCATCAGTGGGTGAACAGAAAATTACATTTATAGTGTCAGAACACATTCTAAGAAACCACAAATGATCTTTTGTTACACCCAAATAAACTGTTAAAAGCTGTTTAAATTTAAATCTGATTTCTAATGCATCCTGTCTATCTCTTCTATCGCTCTCTCTATTTCAATTTCAATTTCATTTCATTTATATAGCGCCAAATCACAACAGAGTTGCCTCAAGGCGTTTCACAAAAGTAAGGTCTAACCTTACTAACCCCCAGAGTAACAGTCTCTATCTCTCTATCTATGTATCTCTCTATCGATCTCTATCTATCCCTATCTCTGTCTGTCTATCTCTATATTGATCTCTCTTTGTCTATCTCTCTCTCTATCGCTCTCTATCTCTATATTGATCTGTCTCTCTGTCTATCTCTATTGCTCTCTCTCTCTATATATATATTGATCTCTATCTGTCTCTATCAATCTCTATCTCTCTCTCTGTCTATCTCTCTGTCTCTATATTGATCTCTGTCTATCTCTCTATCTCTGTCTAGCTCTATCGCTCTCTATCTCTACCTATCTATCTCTATATTGATCTCTGTCTCTCTCTCTCTCTCTCTCTCTCTCTCTCTCTCTCTCTGTCTATCTCTATCACTCTCTATCTCTCCTGATGCATCTATTTGTCTCTCTGTCCATCAGTCATATTATTGACTTTTGCATTAAGCAAAACAGGCCTTTGGGTTTTTAAGATTTAATTCATAAAAAGAATTTTCTTTGGCACCACTATAATTTTATTCCTTAGCATTTAAAGCAGGGATTCATCATATGATATTGGCAACATGATCAAAATTCATGCTCTCTGGAAATCATTTAGACTTTTGACCCCTGAAGGGGAGACGCCGTGACCTACATCTGTAGTGACGTCATAGATCACCTGGGGGACTCCCCTGACTTGTGTGAGGATGCTGTGAAAGATACGGAAACAGCCAATAGGAGTAAAGAAAGAGAAAGAGGCAGCGTGACGTCAGCTGAGAGAATGAGTAAAACACTCAAACGGCTTATTTCTGGGTATTTTTTTGTAAAAGTTAGTGAAAAATACACGCGTTAAATCTAAAAATTCTGTTTTTGAAACCGGGTAACACCTGAAGTGATTTACAAGACATCTGATGGATGTTGGCATGCACTCCCTGGAAACACACGTCACGCAAGTGGGTCAGGTCAAATTTCAAAACCTCACGCATGAGCACACGCACTTCCTCTTGCAGTCCATCTGCACGATGCCATTAAAAGGAAAAGATACTATGGAATTCCCCCCAGAGAAACACATTCTCTTTATTAAAATGAGCTTTAATTTTTAACATGTTCCAAAAATAGAGACATGATTATGTTTCGATTTAAGCAGAAACTAAATTTAGTCTGTTTTGTGAAATTTGAAAGGCCGTACAGCTTTAATAATAGTATGTGGTATTGGTGGTGGTTTGTTGTCCCACTGTTTTTAATAATACACATTTAATTTCCAAACTGATTTTAGTCAATATGTGCCAAAAATCATGAAATAAGTGAATCTGCAAAAAAGTAGTGGCATGTTAAAGAAAATGCTAACATGTGTTCATATAGGCTAACAGTAGCGATGGTTCGAGTTTTAGTTCATATAACCCCTCGGTAACGCTGGCTCAGCAGAAGAACGCCAGAAATCTGGTCATTCCCGGAAATGTTCTTACGTTTAACTGGTTTTTGTTTGTTTACACTTTAACATGGATTCGGAATTGCATTAGCGCTACTTTGCTGTATTTCATTAAGTTGCACAAAACGGATCTGAACTTCAGAATTATCACATAAACCAGACCTGACATGTGGAAAAACTCTGTGATTGCAAGTTCTGTAATCTAAATGATTCTTGTCTTTGGTTATCTCACTTATTTGACCTACATGTTGTAGTTTTAAGTGGCGCGTGATGCTTTTATGTAATAATACATTTTACATACATTTACATAACCGTGTAGCTCAGTCATACTCTGTTTTCTGTCCCCACCTTCTTTCCAGATAAAGATGGTTAATAAATACTGCTCTTCAGATGACCAGGTGAGTGTTTAGTTGAAACATTTTTTGCAGTCGCCTTACAAATGTTGATATGCTTTTAGCTAAGTGACTAAAAGCATAAGTGACTGACTGTTGTACATTTAACTTGAGGTTTAAAAAGTTAACTTCAGCGTCCTGAGCAAGATATGTCACAACCATAAACATTATCATATCATCGGCGTACTGTGGAAGCAACAAAGACGTCTTCATTATCAATTAATCTAGTGAATACTTGTATTTTTAAATATTTAGTCTCTAAAACCTTCAATTATTAAAACAATCATCTCCGTTACAGATTCCAAAGTATGTCTTCAAGTATTGTACCAACAACCATCTACAAGGTGGATAGTCACTTTACACTTTTATATTAAATCTTTACATTTTAGAAGTTGGAACCAAGCATGATTGAGAATTTGAATTCTTTGGTTTTCATATATGTTGTCCAGACCATGGTCAGCTTGAAAAGATGGGACTCGGTGTGGTTCTAAGTAGAACATTGCACACTTTATGAAAACCAATAATGTCTATACAGTAGTTATGCCTGAGCTGTTCGGTAAACTACTTAAAGAGAGGAATTGGTGAGTTTTGTGCAGTCTGCAGTCCAAAACAAGAGAAAATGTTTTGGGAAACCAGTCGAGACTTAACAGTACCTCTGATATTCCAAGATCCTCAGACTCTTAAAGTTGTCCTGATGACATAAAACCTAGAACACGGTGACAGGATGTTCACACGTAGGTCTTCCTTAAACGTTCATGGTCTGCTTTAAAATGTTGCTGAGCAAAACCATACCGGAGGAGAAGTGCAACATTACAGCATCTTCATCTCTAAAAGGTCCAAAAAGGCAATTTTGAGATCTTTTAGAACTTTGCTGCTGTTGCTTCTACATTGATGTATTTCCATTTCAGTAATATTTTGAAAACGGAGTTGTCAAAAGTGAATCTAACTCTCAGGGATTTGATGGTAACAGTGTTTTATCATGACTAAAGTTCTTTTAAAAAAAGAACTTGTCCTTTAACCAGCCCCCGGACCACTGGTTTGAGACACCTAAATTAAAATCTTGACTATTTGTAATTTTTTCATAATATCAATAAACTCTTTTGGGAAACATGATAAAATAATTGCTGTTAACCCTCCTAGTAAGACATTTTGAACCGCTGATTGTCATTCTGTTCAGCCTAAAATTGGATTTCATGCTTGTGATGTTTCCAGGAAACTCTCATGAAAACTTTATTATAAAGTCAGTACTGATGGTACAATGTGAAGTACTTGAGTACAGACTGCACAGATACTCTGCTTCCAGGATATCAGGCGAGCGCTCCAGGTTGATCAGGTATAAATAATTTCCGTGAAGCTTCCTGCGGCTCCTCTTTGTCTTTAATTGAATTCCTTTGACAGCTCATCATCTTCTTTTGTTGACCTGCAAGCGTCTATTTGCTTGTTTTTGAAGACTTTCACTCTCTGTGCCCTGAAATACCATAAATTTTTACTGCAGAGTTTTCTGTGTGTGTGCGCAGGTTGTCCACATGGGCTGGACGTGCGAGTGCGCCGAAAGAAAAGCTGCTGCTGGAACCTCAGCGTTCAAGTTCCTGGCATTGAGAGGGCCCTATTTTTATATCTTCAAAGGTCCTCCGGTAATTAGTTTTCATCTTTTTGTAATCTGATCCTGAAGTAATTAAGCAGTCAGAAACTCAAAATGTTTTTTTTTTTTTTTGCTTTAGTTTGGAGTATCCAGAGAGGTACACCCCCCTCCCCCCCCCCCAACCTCAACTCTGTTGCATCGCATATCAATCCAGCACGTAGACCGCACACAGAACATGCACATAGTGTGTAATGTTGAATCCCATGATGTCTGAGTGTTAGCTTTGCGTGTTTTGGTCACTGAACTTGTGGAAAACTAAATTAATTGTTTCAGCATCACAAAATCATCAGGGACGGTCCACTGGTCCTAACATCTTCATATTATTTGATGGTGTATATTACAACCCCAAACTGCTTTTAAAGTTCACCCTAACCCCTAACCCTGAGCAGGACGAGTGGACCTTAGGACTAGGACCAGTGGACACTATTTCCCAAGTCAGTAGTTCCCAAATCATCTCCCATTCATCGGTACAGTCTATCACCTGCACATGCAGACATTCGTGACAAAGGATAAAATAAATGATGCACCCACCCCTGTTATTTACCGCTTGCAGAAGGAAAAGCGCTTTCATCACTTCTAGTGTATTTTCTTCACTCATCTTGTTTATGACTCTAAACCTGACAAGGTTATGAGACAAATCACTTGGCTTTCCAACCTTTTGTTCTGAAAGTCAGCCTGAGACACCAGATCTCATCGACGTGGTGATTTTTCATGGATTCAGGCTCCATGTCTGCGCACGTGAAAATTCTCTTTGTTTGCGCATCCACATTTACCGTTGGACAACAATAACTAGAAGATCCATGATCATTTACAACACCGACTGATCCTTCTGATGTCATAAAGTAATAATATCAAAGAGAGAAAATGTAAAGGAATTTCACCGTCTTTGTCAGAGGTGAACGTTGACCTTTTTGGTGCAACTAAATCAGTTCAGTAACATAACCTCTGCTCTCCTCTATCAGCTGGCAGATGTAAATATGCACGAAAGTGTTTGAATGCACTTTTAACTCGGCCACACAGGTTAAACATCAGCGTGTTTCTGTTCTCTATCAGATTCTACATTGTTCGAACTCAGCCTTTAAAGTGTTAAAGCAGCATGCAAACCTGCATGTTTTTATTGGAACCAATGACTCCAGCAGCTGATCTCACTGTTTAAAACCACTTCAGAGCTGATGTTTAGTGAAATCGGATGCTTTATTCCTCCACAATATCTTTTCTTCCTAACCCTGCCAGCCATGTGTGAAGTAGAATGTGTTGCTGATTGCACGCTGTCTTGTCACCACCAGTTTGGTGCTCAGAGTCTTTAACAGGGATTTACAGCCCCAAATCAGAAAGAGTCTGGACGGTTTCATCTGTTAATATTCATCCATTCCTGTATTTCCGGCAGTGCAATATATTAAAAAAACAATATGAAGGTGTAAAAGTATTTACCATTCTGTGATGTTGCCATTCTTTCTCACAGCTCTTAAGACATTTTGGCACTGTGGACACCAATCTGTGAAGCATTTCAGGTGTTATTTTAACCCCATTATTCCTGAAAACACATCTTAAGGTGTGCAACAATACGGGGTTGTCATTGTCGCATTTCTCATTTCCTGAGGCCAAAATATGGCCATCTTCGTCCATCCATCCATCTGTCCGTCTGTCTGTGCTCAGCATAACTCCAGTCCTATTACTGCCGAGATCTTCAAATTCACAGGGAACATTCTTGGGACACAGACCTTGGGCAAGTTCAAAGATGGCAAACCTTGACCTATTTTGAGTGGTCAAAAGGTCACATTCTGTTTCCTATTTTTGTGCTCATACTGTTGAGGGTATTTTAGTATTGCGTTATATTTTTAAAATTCTCCACATATATTGTCTACTGGGGACACATCAGGAGAGCAGGCAGGCCAGTCCAGCATCCGCACCCTGTTCTTCCACAGCTATCCATTTGTAATGTGTGTGAAATGTGGTTTGGCCATTGTCTTACATGGACATACCTGGATAAGATGTCACCTTGAAGGCAGCTTATGTTGTTCTAAAATCTAGCTGTACTTCATTAATGCTGCCGTCACAGAAGTGTAAATTATCTTTTCCAAGGGCACTGATATAATCCTACACCATGACAGACTCTGAGTTTTGGACTTACTGCTGTTAACAGTCTGAATGGGACTTTTTGTATTTGTTGTGGAGCACACAGTGACCATTTGTTCCAAAAATGATCTAGAATACTGATTAATACAGTAAAGTTTTAAGTGGCGTTTGTGAATGTAACTCCATATTGTGGTGCTTGACAAAGGTTTCCCAAAGTAATCCTTCGCCCATGTGGTTATATCAATCAATCAATCAATCAATCAATTTTTTTATATAGCGCCAAATCACAACAAACAGTTGCCCCAAGGCGCTTTATATTGTAAGGCAAAGCCATACAATAATTATGTAAAACCCCAACGGTCAAAACGACCCCCTGTGAGCAAGCACTTGGCTACAGTGGGAAGGAAAAACTCCCTTTTAACAGGAAGAAACCATCCAGCAGAACCAGGCTCAGGGAGGGGCAATCTTCTGCTGGGACTGGTTGGGGCTGAGGGAGAGAACCAGGAAAAGACATGCTGTGGAGGGGAGCAGAGATCGATCACTAATGATTAAATGCAGAGTGGTGCATACAGAGCAAAAAGAGAAAGAAACAGTGCATCATGGGAAACCCCCGCAGTCTACGTCTATAGCAGCATAACTAAGGGATGGTTCAGGGTCACCTGATCCAGCCCTAACTATAAGTTTTAGCAAAAGGAAAGTTTTAAGCCTAATCTTAAAAGTAGAGAGGGTGTCTGTCTCCCTGATCTGAATTGGGAGCTGGTTCCACAGGAGAGGAGCCTGAAAGCTGAAGGCTCTACCTCCCATTCTACTCTTACAAACCCTAGGAACTACAAGTAAGCCTGCAGTCTGAGAGCGAAGCGCTCTATTGGGGTGATATGGTACTACGAGGTCCCTAAGATAAGATGGGACCTGATTATTCAAAACCTTATAAGTAAGAAGAAGAATTTTAAATTCTATTCTAGAATTAACAGGAAGCCAATGAAGAGAGGCCATATGGGTGAGATATGCTCTCTCCTTCTAGTCCCCGTCAGTACTCTAGCTGCAGCATTTTGAATTAACTGAAGGCTTTTTAGGGAACTTTTAGGACAACCTGATAATAATGAATTACAATAGTCCAGCCTAGAGGAAATAAATACATGAATTAGTTTTTCAGCATCACTCTGAGACAAGACCTTTCTGATTTTAGAGATATTGCGTAAATGCAAAAAAGCAGTCCTACATATTTGTTTAATATGCGCTTTGAATGACATATCCTGATCAAAAATGACTCCAAGATTTCTCACAGTATTACTAGAGGTCAGGGTAATGCCATCCAGAGTAAGGATCTGGTTAGACACCATGTTTCTAAGATTTGTGGGGCCAAGTACAATAACTTCAGTTTTATCTGAGTTTAAAAGCAGGAAATTAGAGGTCATCCATGTCTTTATGTCTGTAAGACAATCCTGCAGTTTAGCTAATTGGTGTGTGTCCTCTGGCTTCATGGATAGATAAAGCTGGGTATCATCTGCGTAACAATGAAAATTTAAGCAATACCGTCTAATAATACTGCCTAAGGGAAGCATGTATAAAGTGAATAAAATTGGTCCTAGCACAGAACCTTGTGGAACTCCATAATTAACTTTAGTCTGTGAAGAAGATTCCCCATTTACATGAACAAATTGTAATCTATTATACAAATATGATTCAAACCACCGCAGTGCAGTGCCTTTAATACCTAAGGCATGCTCTAATCTCTGTAATAAAATTTTATGGTCAACAGTATCAAAAGCAGCACTGAGGTCTAACAGAACAAGCACAGAGATGAGTCCACTGTCCGAGGCCATAAGAAGATCATTTGTAACCTTCACTAATGCTGTTTCTGTACTATGATAAATTCTAAAACCTGACTGAAACTCTTCAAATAGACCATTCCTCTGCAGATGATCAGTTAGCTGTTTTACAACTACCCTTTCAAGAATTTTGAGAGAAAAGGAAGGTTGGAGATTGGCCTATAATTAGCTAAGATAGCTGGGTCAAGTGATGGCTTTTTAAGTAATGGTTTAATTACTGCCACCTTAAAAGCCTGTGGTACATAGCCAACTAACAAAGATAGATTGATCATATTTAAGATCGAAGCATTAAATAATTGTAGGGCTTCCTTGAGCAGCCTGGTAGGAATGGGGTCTAATAAACATGTTGATGGTTTGGATGAAGTAACTAATGAAAATAACTCAGACAGAACAATCGGAGAGAAAGAGTCTAACCAAATACCGGCATCACTGAAAGCAGCCAAAGATAACGATACATCTTTGGGATGGTTATGAGTAATTTTTTCTCTAATAGTTAAAATTTTGTT